>NC_054501.1:1560370-1575370 GCF_017639515.1 Carcharodon carcharias
GGGGAGGGGTGACTCCTTCAGCTAATCCTAAAGCATGTCATTCACACCTCAGAAAAATGTGCCTTTCCCCAGCTCCCTGATCCGATTGCTCGGTGTCCTTGTGCCAGAGAACAAGTCAGCAAGGAAAGATCAGCTGTCCCACAGAGCACTCAGTAAGGTCAGCAAGAATCAGTCTGACATCCAACTCAATCCTGGCCTTTACCTAAGCACCAGGAATGTGTACCTGGAAAGAGGAGAGAGAGAAGACAGAGAGAGAGAGAGAGAGAGAGAATGCAAGACAGAGAGAGAGAATTGAAGATTGAGAGAGAAAGAGGGGTGAAAGAGAGAGAGAGACAGAGAGAGAGAATTGAAGATTGAGAGAGAAAGAGAAGTGACAGAGAGAGAGACAGAGAGAGAGACAGAGAATTGAAGAGGTAGAGAGAAAGAGAGGGTGACAGAGAGAGAGAGACAGAGAGCTAGACAGAGAGAGAGACAGAGAGAGAGAGAGACAGAGAGAGAGAGAGAGAGAAAGAATGCAAGAGAGAGGGAGATAGACAGAAAGGGAGAAACAAGAGGCTGTGTGTTTTCCCAGAGCACTATCGACCCCAGCTGGCTCCCTGATGTCCATCCAGCCTGTTCTCAACCTCGCTGTCACGTTTAAGCCCGAGATGAGCTCCCTGCCTCATCGCCGCACAGTCAGTAAGACCACCCGTTTCCCACCTCCGGAACGTCGTCCGGCTCCTCCCCCTGTCGTACTGCTTCGGCTGCTGAAACCCTCGGCCACACCTTCGTCCCCTCCAGAGAGACAGAGAGAGAGAGAGAGAGAGAGAGACAAGATAGAGGGAGAGAGACAGAGAGAGACAAGACAGAGAGAGACAAGACAGAGAGAGACAAGACAGAGAGAGACAGAGAGAGACAAGACAGAGAGAGAGAGACAGAGAGACAAGACAGAGAGAGAGAGAGACAGAGAGAGACAAGACACAGAGAGAGAGAGACAGAGAGAGACAAGACAGAGAGAGACAGAGACAAGAGACAATGAGAGTGAGACACAGAACACAAGCAATAACAGAACTGTGTGTGTGTGAGTGTGAGTGTGAGTTTAGGTGTTTGTGAGTGTGTGAGTGGAGTCTGTGTGTATGTGCGTGTGCGAGTGTGTGTGCAAGTGTGTGTGTCAGTATGTGTGTTTGGGAGTGTGTGTGTGTAAGTGAGTGTGCTTTTGTGTGTGTGTGAGTGTGTGTGTGTGTCAGTATGTGTGTGTCTGAGAGTGTGTGTGTGTAAGTGAGTGTGCGTTTGTGTGTGTGTGCGCACGCGAGTGGAGTCCGTGTGTGTATTTTGTGAGTATCAGTGAGTATATGCGAATATGAGTGAGTATATGTGTGTGTGTACATGTGGATGAGTGTGTGAGTGTGTGCGTCTGTGTGTGTGTATGATTGGGGAGGGTGTGGATGGGCTACACTGTGGGAGGGTCAGTGCTGAGGGAGTGCCGCACTGTGGGAGGGTCAGCGCTGAGGGAGCGCCGCACTGTCGGAGGGTCAGTGCTGAGGGAGTGCCGCACTGTGGGAGGGTCAGTGCTGAGGGAGCGCCGCACTGTCGGAGGGTCAGTACTGAGGGAGAGCCGCACTGTCGGAGGGTCAGTGCTGAGGGAGCGCCGCACTGTGGGAGGGTCAGTGCTGAGGGAGCGCCGCACTGTCGGAGGGTCAGTGCTGAGGGAGCGACGCACTGTCGGAGGGTCAGTGCTGAGGGAGCGACGCACTGTCGGAGGGTCAGTGCTGAGGGAGCGCCGCACTGTGGGAGGGTCAGCGCTGAGGGAGCGCCGCACTGTGAGAGGGTCAGCGCTGAGGGAGCGCCGCACTGTGAGAGGGTCAGTGCTGAGGGAGCGCCGCACTGTCGGAGGGTCAGTGCTGAGGGAGCGCCGCACTGTGGGAGGGTCAGTGCTGAGGGAGTGCCGCACTGTCGGAGGGTCAGTGCTGAGGGAGCGCCGCACTGTCGGAGGGTCAGTACTGAGGGAGAGCCGCACTGTCGGAGGGTCAGTGCTGAGGGAGCGCCGCACTGTCGGAGGGTCAGTGCTGAGGGAGCGCCGCACTGTCGGAGGGTCAGTGCTGAGGGAGCGCCGCACTGTCGGAGGGTCAGTGCTGAGGGAGCGCCGCACTGTGGGAGGGTCAGTGCTGAGGGAGCGCCGCACTGTGGGAGGGTCAGCGCTGAGGGAGCGCCGCACTGTGAGAGGGTCAGTGCTGAGGGAGCGCCGCACTGTCGGAGGGTCAGTGCTGAGGGAGCGCCGCACTGTGGGAGGGTCAGTGCTGAGGGAGCACCGCACGGTCAGAGGCGCTACCTTTCAGAATGAGACGTTAATTCCTGGGCCCTCGTGTGGTCTCAGTGTGCAGAGAAAGATCCCAGGGGCATTATTGGAAGGAAAGCCTGGTGGGATGTGCCGTGCCGAACACTCCCCGGTGTTCTGGGGCCAATACCGATCCCTCAACCAACCTCATTAACGAAAGCAGATGACCTGGCGCATTATCCCATCGGCGGTGAGTGGGATCTTGCTGTGCATAATGACAGCAGTGACCCCAGTTCAAAGACCTGTGGGTCGGCTGTGAGGAGCTTTGGGATGTCCTGAGGAGCTGAAAGGGGCTGGGGTACGTAAACTGAAAAATAATAAAACCACTTAGCCCTGCAGCTGTGGGATCGGACTGTGTACACATTGGCCTTCAGTGAGAGATGTTAGGCGCAGAGCGGTTTGTGTTCCGGTGCAGGGAGTGAGGCTGTGTGTTTTTCCAGAGCACTATCGACCCCAGCTGTCTCCCTGAGGTCCATCCAGCGTATTCACAACCTCGCTGTCACGTTTAAGCCCGAGATGAGCTCCCTGCCTCGTCTCCGCACAGTCACTAAGACCACCCGTTTCCCACCTCCTGAACGTCACCCGGCTCTGCCCCCTGTCGTAGTGCTTCGGCTGCTGAAACCCTCGTCCACACCTTCGTCCCCGCCAGAGAGACAGAGAGAGAGAGAGAGAGAGATACAGAGAGACAGAATGCAAGAGCGAGAGTGCAGAGAGAGAGAGACAGAGAGAGACAGAGAGAGAGACAAGAGACAAAGAGAGAGAGAGACAGAGAGAGAGAGACAGAGAGAGAGAGAAAGAGAGAGACAAGAGACAATGAGAGTGACAGACAGAGAGAGACAGAGAGAGAGAGAGACAGAGAGAGAGAGAGACAGAGAGAGAGAGAGACAGAGAGAGAGACACACAGAGAGACACACAGAGAGAGAGACAAAGAGAGAGAGAGAGAGAGACAAGAGACAGAGACACAGAACACAAGCAATAACAGAAGTGTGTGTGTGTGTGAGTGTGAGTTTACGTGTGTGCTAGAGAGTATTTATGTGTGTGGTGAGTTTACAAGTGTGCGAGAATCTGTGTGTGTAAGTAGAATTTGTGTGTATGTGCGTGTGCGAGAGTGTGTGTGTGTAAGTAGAGTGTGTGAATGAGAGTGTGTGTGTGTGTAAGTGAGTGTGTGTATGAGAGTGTGTGTGTGTAAGTGAGTGTGCGTTTGTGTGTGTGTGTGCGAGTGTGTGTGTCAGTATGTGTGTGTGTCAGTATGTGCGTGTGCAAGAGTGTGTCAGTATGTGTGTGTATGAGAGTGTGTGTGTGTAAGTGAGTGTGCGTTTGTGTGTGTGTGTGTGCGAGTGTGTGTGTGTCAGTATGTGTGTGTATGAGAGTGTGTGTGTGTAAGTGAGTGTGCATTTGTGTGTGCGTGTGTGTGTTTGTCAGTATGTGTGTGTTTGAGAGTGTGTGTGTGTAAGTGAGTGTGCGTCAGTATGTGTGTGTTTGAGAGTGTGTGTGTGTAAGTGAGTGTGCGTTTGTGTGTGTGTGCGTGTGTGTATTTTGTGAGTATCAGTGAGTACATGTGGATGAGTGTGTGAGTGTGTGCGTCTGTGTGTGTGTATGATTGGGGGGGTGTGGATGGGCTACACTGTGGGAGGGTCAGTGCTGAGGGAGTGCCGCACTGTCGGAGGGTCAGTGCTGAGGGAGTGCCGCACTGTCGGAGGGTCAGTGCTGAGGGAGCGCCGCACTGTGGGAGGGTCAGTGCTGAGGGAGAGCCGCACTGTCGGAGGGTCAGTGCTGAGGGAGTGCCGCACTGTGGGAGGGTCAGTGCTGAGGGAGAGCCGCACTGTCGGAGGGTCAGCGCTGAGGGAGCGCCGCACTGTCGGAGGGTCAGTGCTGAGGGAGTGCCGCACTGTTGGAGGGTCAGTGCTGAGGGAGCGCCGCACTGTGGGAGGGTCAGTGCTGAGGGAGCGCCGCACTGTGGGAGGGTCAGTGCTGAGGGAGAGCCGCACTGTTGGAGGGTCAGTGCTGAGGGAGTGCCGCACTGTCGGAGGGTCAGCGCTGAGGGAGCGCCGCAGTGTCGGAGGGTCAGTGCTGAGGGAACACTGCAATGTCGGAGAGTCATTGCCGAGGGGGAGCAGCACTGTCAGAGGGTCTCTCGCTCTGTGCCTCTCTCTCTCTGTGCCTCTCTCTGTCTCTCTGTGCCTCTCTCTCTCTCTCCGTGCCTCTCACTCTCTCTGTGCCTCTCACTCTCTGTGCCTCTCACTCTCTGTGCCTCTCTCTCACTCTCTCTGTGCCTCTCTCTCTGTCTCTCTCTCTGTGCCTCTCTCTCTCTCTCTCTGTGCCTCTCTCTCTCTGTGCCTCTCTCTCTGTGCCTCTCTCTCTCTCTGTGTGCCTCTCTCTCTCTGTGTGCCTCTCTCTCTCTGTGTGCCTCTCGGACTCTGTGCCTCTCTCACTCTCTCTGTGCCTCTCTCTCTCTCTGTGCCTCTCTCTCTCTCTGTGCCTCTCTCTCTGTCTCTCTCTCTCTGTGCCTCTCTCTCTCTGTGCCTCTCTCTCTCTGTGCCTCTCTCTCTCTCTGTGCCTCTCTCTCACTCTGTGCCTCTCTCACTCTCTCTGTGCCTCTCTCTCTCTCTCTCTCTGTCTCTCTCTCTCTCTGTCTCTCTCTCTCTCTGTCTCTCTCTCTCTGTGCCTCTTTCTCTCTCTCTGTGTGCCTCTCTCTCTCTGTGCCTCATTCTCTCTGTGTGCCTCTCTCTCTCTCTCTCTGTGTCTCTCTCTCACTCTCTGTGCCTGTCTCTCTCTCTGTGCCTCTCTCTCTCTCTCTCTGGGCCTCTCTCTCTCTCTCTGGGCCTCTCTCTCTCTGTCTCTCTCTCTCTCTGTGCCTCTCTCTCTGTGTGTGCATCTCTCTCTCTCTCTGTGCCTCCCTCTCTCTCTCTCTCTGTGTGCCTCCCTCTCTCTCTGTTCCTCTCTCACTCTCTCTGTGCCTCTCTTTCTCTCTATGTGTGCCTCACTCTCTCTCTGTGCCTGTCTCTCTCTGTCTGTGCTTCTCTCTCTCTGTCTGTCTCTCTCTCTCTCTGTGCCTCTCTCACTCTTTGTGCCCCTCTCACTCTCTCTCTGTGCCTCTCTCTCGCTCTCTGTGTGCCTCTCTCTCTCTGTGTTCCTCTCTCTCTCTCTTTGCCTCTCTCTCTCTGTGTCTCTCTCTCTGTGTGCCTCTCTCTCTCTCTCTGTGCCTCTCTCACTTTTTGCCTCTCTCTCTCTGTGCCTCTCTCCCTCTGTGCCTCTCTCTCTCTCTGTCTCTCTCTCTCTGTTCCTCTCTCTCTCTCTCTCTCTGTGTGCCTCTCTCTCTCTCTCTGTGCTTCTCTCTCTCTCTGTGCCTCTCTCTCTCTGCCTCTCTCTCTCTCTGTGCCTCTCTCTCCCTCTCCGTGCCTCTCTCTCTCTGTGAGCCTCTCTCTCTCTCTGTGTGTGCCTCTCTCTCTCTCTGTGTGCCTCCCTCACTCTCTCTGTGCCTCTCTCACTCTCTCGGTGGCTCTCTCACTCTCTGTGCCTCTCTCTCTCACTCTCTGTGTGCCTCTCTCTCTCTGTGTGCCTCTCTCTCTCTCTGTGCCTCTCTCTCTCTCTGTGCCTCTCTATCTCTCTGTGCTTCTCTCTCTTTCTCTGTCTCTCTCTCTCTCTGTGTGCCTCTCTCTCTCTCTGTGCCTCTCTCTCTCAGTCTCTCCCTCTCTCTCTGTGCCTCTCTCTCTCTCTCTGTACATCTCTCTCTCTCTCTCTGTGCCTCTCTCTCTCTCTCTCTCTCTCTCTGTGCCTCTCTCTCTCTCTCTGTGCCTCTCTCTCTCTCTCTCTCTCTCTCTGTGCCTCTCTCTCTCTCTGTGCCTCTCTCTCTCTCTCTCTCTCTCTCTCTCTCTCTCTGTGCCTCTCTCTCTCTCTCTCTCTCTCTCTGTGCCTCTCTTTCTCTCTCTGTGCCTCTCTCTCTCTGTCTCTGTCTCTCTCTCTCTGTGCCTCTCTCTCTCTGTGCCTCTCTCTCTCTCTGTGCCTCTCTCTCTGTGTGCCTCTCTCTCTCTCTGTGTGCCTCTCTCACTCTCTCTGTGCCTCTCTCACTCTCTCGGTGGCTCACTCTCTCTGTGCCTGCCTCTCTCTCTGTCTGTGCCTCTCTCTGTCTGTGCCTCTCTCTGTCTGTGCCTCTCTCTCGCTCTGTGCCTCTCTCTCTCTGTGCCTCTCTCTCTCTCTCTGTGCCTCTCTCTCTCTGTGCCACTCTCTCTGTGTGTGTGTGCCTCTCTCTCTCTGTGCCTCTCTCTCTCATTCTCTGTGTGCCTCTCTCTCTCTGTGTGTGCCTCTCTCTCTCTCTGTACCTCTCTCTCTCTGTGACTCTCTCTCTCTCTGTGACTCTCTCTCTCTCTCTGTGCTTCTCTCTCTTTCTCTGTCTGTCTCTCTCTCTCTGTGTGCCTATCTCTCTCAGTCTCTCCCTCTCTCTCTGTGCCTCTCTCTCTCTCTCTGTCTCTCTCTCTCTGTGTGCCTCTCTCTCTCTCTCTGTGTGCCTCTCTCTCTCTCTCTCTGGGCCTCTCTCTCTCTCTCTGTCTCTCTCTGTCTCTCTCTCTCTCTGTGCCTCTCTCTCACTCTGTGCCTCTCTCTCTCTCTCTGTCTCTCTCTCTCTCTCTGTCTCTCTCTCTCTCTCTGTCTCTCTCTCTCTGTGCCTCATTCTTTCTGTGCCTCACTCTCTCTGTGTGCCTCTCTCTCTCTGTGCCTCACTCTCTCTGTGTGCCTCTCTCTCTCTCTCTCTGGGCCTCTCTCTCTCTGTCTCTCTCTCTCTCTGTGCCTCTCTTTCTCTGTGTGCATCTCTCTCTCTCTGTGCCTCCCTCTCTGTCTCTCTCTGTGTGCCTCTCTCTCTCTGTTCCTCTCTCACTCTCTCTGTGCCTCTCTTTCTCTCGGTGTGTGCCTCACTCTCTCTATGTGCCTCTCTCTCTCTGTCTGTGCCTCTCTCTCTCTGTCTGTCTCTCTCTCTGTGCCTCTCACTCTCTTTGTGCCCTTCTCACTCTCTCTCTGTGCCTCTCTCTCGCTCTCTGTGTGCCTCTCTCTCTCTGTGTTCCTCTCTCTCTCTCTTTGCCTCTCTCTCTCTGTGTCTCTCTCTCTGTGTGCCTCTCTCTCTCTCTCTGTGCCTCTATCTCTTTGTGCCTCTCTCTCTCTGTGCCTCTCTCCCTCTGTGCCTCTCTCTCTCTCTGTCTCTCTCTCTCTCTCTCTCTGTGCCTCTCTCTCTCTCTCTCTGTGCCTCTCTCTCTCTCTGTGCCTCTCTCTCTCTGCCTCTCTCTCTCTCTGTGCCTCTCTCACTCTCTCTGTGCCTCTCTCACTCTCTCTGTGCCTCTCTCTCTGTCTCTCTCTCTCTGTGCCTCTCTCTCTCTGTCTCTCTCTCTCTGTCTCTCTCTCTCTGTGCCTCTCTCTCTCTGTGCCTCTCTCTCACTCTGTGCCTCTCTCACTCTCTCTGTGCCTCTCTCTCTCTCTCTCTGTCTCTCTCTCTCTCTGTCTCTCTCTCTCTCTGTCTCTCTCTCTCTGTGCCTCTTTCTCTCTCTGTGTGTGCCTCTCTCTCTCTGTGCCTCATTCTCTCTGTGTGCCTCTCTCTCTCTCTCTCTGTGTGTCTCTCTCTCTCTCTCTGTGCCTGTCTCTCTCTCTGTGCCTCTCTCTCTCTCTCTGGGCCTCTCTCTCTCTGTCTCTCTCTCTCTCTGTGCCTCTCTCTCTCTGTGTGCATCTCTCTCTCTCTCTGTGCCTCCCTCTCTCTCTCTCTCTGTGTGCCTCCCTCTCTCTCTGTTCCTCTCTCACTCTCTCTGTGCCTCTCTTTCTCTCTGTGTGTGCCTCACTCTCTCTGTGCCTGTCTCTCTCTGTCTGTGCCTCTCTCTCTGTCTGTCTCTCTCTCTCTCTCTGTGCCTCTCTCACTCTCTTTGTGCCCCTCTCACTCTCTCTCTGTGCCTCTCTCTCGCTCTCTGTGTGCCTCTCTCTCTCTGTGTTCCTCTCTCTCTCTCTTTGCATCTCTCTCTCTGTGTCTCTCTCTCTGTGTGCCTCTCTCTCTCTCTCTGTGCCTCTCTCACTTTTTGCCTCTCTCTCTCTGTGCCTCTCTCCCTCTGTGCCTCTCTCTCTCTCTGTCTCTCTCTCTCTGTGCCTCTCTCTCTCTCTCTCTGTGCCTCTCTCTCTCTCTCTGTGCTTCTCTCTCTCTCTGTGCCTCTCTCTCTCAGCCTCTCTCTCTCTCTGTGCCTCTCTCTCCCTCTCCGTGCCTCTCTCTTTCTGTGTGCCTCTCTCTCTCTCTGTGCCTCTCTATCTCTCTGTGCTTCTCTCTCTTTCTCTGTCTCTCTCTCTCTCTGTGTGCCTCTCTCTCTCTCTGTGGCTCTCTCTCTCTCAGTCTCTCCCTCTCTCTCTGTGCCTCTCTCTCTCTCTCTGTCTCTGTCTCTCTCTCTCTGTGCCTCTCTCTCTCTGTGCCTCTCTCTCCCTCTCCATGCCTCTCTCTCTCTCTGTGCCTCTCTCTCTGTGTGCCTCTCTCTCTCTCTGTGTGCCTCTCTCTCTCTCTGTGTGCCTCTCTCACTCTCTCTGTGCCTCTCTCACTCTCTCGGTGGCTCACTCTCTCTGTGCCTGCCTCTCTCTCTCTGTGCCTCTCTCTGTCTGTGCCTCTCTCTGTCTGTGCCTCTCTCTCGCTCTGTTCCTCTCTCTCTCTGTGCCTCTCTCTCTCTCTCTGTGTCTTTCTCTCTCTCTCTGTGCCTCTCTCTCTCTGTGCCACTCTCTCTCTGTGTGTGTGCCTCTCTCTCTCTGTGCCTCTCTCTCTCATTCTCTGTGTGCCTCTCTCTCTCTGTGTGTGCCTCTCTCTCTCTCTGTACCTCTCTCTCTCTGTGACTCTCTCTCTCTCTGTGACTCTCTCTCTCTCTGTGACTCTCTCTCTCTCTCTGTGCTTCTCTCTCTTTCTCTGTCTGTCTCTCTCTCTCTGTGTGCCTATCTCTCTCAGTCTCTCCCTCTCTCTCTGTGCCTCTCTCTCTCTCTTTGTCTCTCTCTCTCTGTGTGCCTCTCTCTCTCTCTCTCTCTGTGCCTCTCTCTCTCTCTCTCTCTGGGCCTCTCTCTCTCTCTCTGTCTCTCTCTCTCTCTGTGCCTCTCTCTCACTCTGTGCCTCTCTCTCACTCTGTGCCTCTCTCTCTCTCTCTGTCTCTCTCTCTCTCTCTCTCTGTCTCTCTCTCTCTCTCTGTCTCTCTCTCTCTGTGCCTCATTCTTTCTGTGCCTCACTCTCTCTGTGTGCCTCTCTCTCTCGGTGCCTCACTCTTTCTGTGTGCCTCTCTCTCTCTCTCTCTGGGCCTCTCTCTCTCTCTCTGTCTCTCTCTGTCTCTCTCTCTCTCTGTGCCTCTCTCTCACTCTGTGCCTCTCTCTCTCTCTCTGTCTCTCTCTCTCTCTCTGTCTCTCTCTCTCTCTCTGTCTCTCTCTCTCTGTGCCTCATTCTTTCTGTGCCTCACTCTCTCTGTGTGCCTCTCTCTCTCTGTGCCTCACTCTCTCTGTGTGCCTCTCTCTCTCTCTCTCTGGGCCTCTCTCTCTCTGTCTCTCTCTCTCTCTGTGCCTCTCTTTCTCTGTGTGCATCTCTCTCTCTCTGTGCCTCCCTCTCTGTCTCTCTCTGTGTGCCTCTCTCTCTCTGTTCCTCTCTCACTCTCTCTGTGCCTCTCTTTCTCTCGGTGTGTGCCTCACTCTCTCTATGTGCCTCTCTCTCTCTGTCTGTGCCTCTCTCTCTCTGTCTGTCTCTCTCTCTGTGCCTCTCACTCTCTTTGTGCCCTTCTCACTCTCTCTCTGTGCCTCTCTCTCGCTCTCTGTGTGCCTCTCTCTCTCTGTGTTCCTCTCTCTCTCTCTTTGCCTCTCTCTCTCTGTGTCTCTCTCTCTGTGTGCCTCTCTCTCTCTCTCTGTGCCTCTATCTCTTTGTGCCTCTCTCTCTCTGTGCCTCTCTCCCTCTGTGCCTCTCTCTCTCTCTGTCTCTCTCTCTCTCTCTCTCTGTGCCTCTCTCTCTCTCTCTCTGTGCCTCTCTCTCTCTCTGTGCCTCTCTCTCTCTGCCTCTCTCTCTCTCTGTGCCTCTCTCACTCTCTCTGTGCCTCTCTCACTCTCTCTGTGCCTCTCTCTCTGTCTCTCTCTCTCTGTGCCTCTCTCTCTCTGTCTCTCTCTCTCTGTCTCTCTCTCTCTGTGCCTCTCTCTCTCTGTGCCTCTCTCTCACTCTGTGCCTCTCTCACTCTCTCTGTGCCTCTCTCTCTCTCTCTCTGTCTCTCTCTCTCTCTGTCTCTCTCTCTCTCTGTCTCTCTCTCTCTGTGCCTCTTTCTCTCTCTGTGTGTGCCTCTCTCTCTCTGTGCCTCATTCTCTCTGTGTGCCTCTCTCTCTCTCTCTCTGTGTGTCTCTCTCTCTCTCTCTGTGCCTGTCTCTCTCTCTGTGCCTCTCTCTCTCTCTCTGGGCCTCTCTCTCTCTGTCTCTCTCTCTCTCTGTGCCTCTCTCTCTCTGTGTGCATCTCTCTCTCTCTCTGTGCCTCCCTCTCTCTCTCTCTCTGTGTGCCTCCCTCTCTCTCTGTTCCTCTCTCACTCTCTCTGTGCCTCTCTTTCTCTCTGTGTGTGCCTCACTCTCTCTGTGCCTGTCTCTCTCTGTCTGTGCCTCTCTCTCTGTCTGTCTCTCTCTCTCTCTCTGTGCCTCTCTCACTCTCTTTGTGCCCCTCTCACTCTCTCTCTGTGCCTCTCTCTCGCTCTCTGTGTGCCTCTCTCTCTCTGTGTTCCTCTCTCTCTCTCTTTGCATCTCTCTCTCTGTGTCTCTCTCTCTGTGTGCCTCTCTCTCTCTCTCTGTGCCTCTCTCACTTTTTGCCTCTCTCTCTCTGTGCCTCTCTCCCTCTGTGCCTCTCTCTCTCTCTGTCTCTCTCTCTCTGTGCCTCTCTCTCTCTCTCTCTGTGCCTCTCTCTCTCTCTCTGTGCTTCTCTCTCTCTCTGTGCCTCTCTCTCTCAGCCTCTCTCTCTCTCTGTGCCTCTCTCTCCCTCTCCGTGCCTCTCTCTCTCTGTGTGCCTCTCTCTCTCTCTGTGCCTCTCTATCTCTCTGTGCTTCTCTCTCTTTCTCTGTCTCTCTCTCTCTCTGTGTGCCTCTCTCTCTCTCTGTGGCTCTCTCTCTCTCAGTCTCTCCCTCTCTCTCTGTGCCTCTCTCTCTCTCTCTGTCTCTGTCTCTCTCTCTCTGTGCCTCTCTCTCTCTGTGCCTCTCTCTCCCTCTCCAGTGCCTCTCTCTCTCTCTGTGCCTCTCTCTCTGTGTGCCTCTCTCTCTCTCTGTGTGCCTCTCTCTCTCTCTGTGTGCCTCTCTCACTCTCTCTGTGCCTCTCTCACTCTCTCGGTGGCTCACTCTCTCTGTGCCTGCCTCTCTCTCTCTGTGCCTCTCTCTGTCTGTGCCTCTCTCTGTCTGTGCCTCTCTCTCGCTCTGTTCCTCTCTCTCTCTGTGCCTCTCTCTCTCTCTCTGTGTCTTTCTCTCTCTCTCTGTGCCTCTCTCTCTCTGTGCCACTCTCTCTCTGTGTGTGTGCCTCTCTCTCTCTGTGCCTCTCTCTCTCATTCTCTGTGTGCCTCTCTCTCTCTGTGTGTGCCTCTCTCTCTCTCTGTACCTCTCTCTCTCTGTGACTCTCTCTCTCTCTGTGACTCTCTCTCTCTCTGTGACTCTCTCTCTCTCTGTGCTTCTCTCTCTTTCTCTGTCTGTCTCTCTCTCTCTGTGTGCCTATCTCTCTCAGTCTCTCCCTCTCTCTCTGTGCCTCTCTCTCTCTCTTTGTCTCTCTCTCTCTGTGTGCCTCTCTCTCTCTCTCTCTCTGTGCCTCTCTCTCTCTCTCTCTCTGGGCCTCTCTCTCTCTCTCTGTCTCTCTCTCTCTCTGTGCCTCTCTCTCACTCTGTGCCTCTCTCTCACTCTGTGCCTCTCTCTCTCTCTCTGTCTCTCTCTCTCTCTCTCTCTGTCTCTCTCTCTCTCTCTGTCTCTCTCTCTCTGTGCCTCATTCTTTCTGTGCCTCACTCTCTCTGTGTGCCTCTCTCTCTCGGTGCCTCACTCTTTCTGTGTGCCTCTCTCTCTCTCTCTCTGGGCCTCTCTCTCTCTGTCTCTCTCTCTCTCTGTGCCTCTCTTTCTCTGTGTGCATCTCTCTCTCTCTGTGCCTCCCTCTCTGTCTCTCTGTGTGTGCCTCTCTCTCTCTGTTCCTCTCTCACTCTCTCTGTGCCTCTCTTTCTCTCTGTGTGTGCCTCACTCTCTCTATGTGCCTCTCTCTCTCTGTCTGTGCCTCTCTCTCTCTGTCTGTCTCTCTCTCTGTGCCTCTCTCACTCTCTTTGTGCCCTTCTCACTCTCTCTCTGTGCCTCTCTCTCGCTCTCTGTGTGCCTCTCTCTCTCTGTGTTCCTCTCTCTCTCTCTTTGCCTCTCTCTCTCTTTGCCTCTCTCTCTCTGTGTCTCTCTCTCTGTGTGCCTCTCTCTCTCTCTCTGTGCCTCTATCTCTTTGTGCCTCTCTCTCTCTGTGCCTCTCACCCTCTGTGCCTCTCTCTCTCTCTGTCTCTCTCTCTCTCTCTCTGTGCCTCTCTCTCTCTCTCTCTCTCTGTGCCTCTCTCTCTCTCTGTGCCTCTCTCTCTCTGCCTCTCTCTCTCTCTGTGCCTCTCTCTCCCTCTCCGTGCCTCTCTCTCTCTGTGTGCCTCTCTCGCTGTGTGCCTCTCTCTCTCTCTGTGTGCCTCTCTCACTCTCTCTGTGCCTCTCTCACTCTCTCGGTGGCTCTCTCTCTCTCTGTGTGCCTCTCTCTCTCTCTGTGCCTCTCTCTCTCTCTCTGTACTTCTCTCTCTCTCTCTGTGCTTCTCTCTCTTTGTCTGTCTCTCTCTCTCTGTGTGCCTCTCTCTCTCTCTGTGCCTCTCTCTCTCTCAGTCTCTCCCTCTCTCTCTGTGCCTCTCTCTCTCTCTCTCTCTCTGTGCCTCTCTCTCTCATTCTCTCCCTCTCTCTCTCAGTCTCTCCCTCTCTCTCTGTGCCTCTCTCTCTCTCTCTGTACCTCTCTCTCTCTGTGCCTCTCTCTCTCTCTCTCTCTGTGCGTCTCTCTCTGTGCCTCTCTCTCTCTCTGTGCCTCGCTCTCTCTCTGTCTCTGTCTCTCTCTCTCTGTGCCTCTCTCTCTCTCTCTCTCTGTGCCTCTCTCTCTCTCTGTGCTTCTCTCTCTCTGTCGGTCTCTCTCTCTCTCTGTGTGCCTCTCTCTCTCTCAGTCTCTCCCTCTCTCTCTGTGCCTCTCTCTCTCTCTGTCTCTCTCTCTCTCTGTGTGCCTCTCTCTCTCTCTCTCTCTGTGCCTCTCTCTCTCTCTCTCTGGGCCTCTCTCTCTCTCTCTGGGCCTCTCTCTCTCTCTCTCTCTCTGGTCCTCTCTCTCTCTCTCTGTGCCTCTCTCTCTCTGTCTCTCTCTCTCTGTGCCTCTTTCTCTCTCGCTGTGTGCCTCTCTCTCTCTCTCTCTGTGCCTCTCTCTCTCTGTGCCTCTCTCTCTCTGTGCCTCTCTCTCTCTGTGCCTCTCTCACTCTCTCTGTGCCTCTCTCAATCTCTCTGTGCCTCTCTCACTCTCTCTGTGACTCGCTCTTTGTGTGCCTCTCTCTCGCTCTCTGTGCCTCTCTCTCTCTGTGTGCCTCTCTCTCTCTCTGTCCCTCTCTCTGTCTCTGTGCCTCTGTCTCTCTGTGTGCTTCTGTCACTCTGTCTCTCTCTCTCTCTGTGCCTCTCTCGCTCTGTGCCTCTCTCACTCTCTCTGTGCCTCTCTCTCTCTGTGCTTCTCTCTCTCTGTCTCTCTCTCTCTCTGTGCCTCTCTTACTCTCTTTGTGCCTCTCTCACTCTCTGTGCCTCTCTCTCTCTCTGTGCCTCTTTCGCTCTCTCTGTGTGCCTCTCTCTCTGTGTGTGCCTCTCTCTCTGTGTGTACCTCTCTCTCTGTGTGTGCCTCTCTCACTCTCTGTGTGCCTCTCTCACTCTCTCTGTGCCTCTCTCTCTGTCTCTCTCTCTCTGTGCCTCTCTCTCTCTGTCTCTCTCTCTCTCTGTCTCTCTCTCTCTGTCTCCCTCTCTCTGTGCCTCTTTCTCTCTCTGTGTGTGCCTCTCTCTCTCTGTGCCTCACTCTCTCTGTGTGCCTCTCCCTCTCTCTCTCTGTGCCTCTCTCTCTCTCTCTCTGTGCCTCTCTCTCTCTCTCTCTCTGTGCCTCTCTCTCTCTCTCTGTGCCTCTCTCTCTCTCTCTCTCTAGGCCTCTCTCTCTCTCTCTGGGCCTCTCTCTCTCTGTCTCTCTCTCTCTCTGTGCCTCTCTCTCTGTGTGCATCTCTCTCTCTCTCTGTGCCTCCCTCTCTCTCTCTGTGTGTGCCTCTCTCTCTCTCTGTTCCTCTCTCACTCTCTCTGTGCCTCTCTTTCTCTCTGTGTGTGCCTCACTCTTTCTCTGTGCCTCTCTCTCTCTGTCTGTGCCTCTCTCTCTTTGTCTGTCTCTCTCTCTCTCTGTGCCTCTCTCACTCTCTTTGTGCCCCTCTCACTCTCTCTCTGTGCCTCTCTCTCGCTCTCTGTGTGCCTCTCTCTCTCTCTTTGCCTCTCTCTCTCTCTTTGCCTCTCTCTCTTTGCCTCTCTCTCTGTGTCTCTCTCTCTGTGTGCCTCTCTCTCTCTGTGCCTCTCTCTCTTTGTGCCTCTCTCTCTGTGCCTCTCTCCCTCTGTGCCTCTCTCCCTCTGTCTCTGTCTCTGTCTCTCTCTCTCTGTGCCTCT
>NC_054501.1:1590370-1595370 GCF_017639515.1 Carcharodon carcharias
GACTCTCTCTCTCTCTGTGACTCTCTCTCTCTCTGTGCCTCTCTCTCTCTCTCTGTGCTTCTCTCTCTTTCTCTGTCTGTCTCTCTCTCTGTGTGTGCCTCTCTCTCTCAGTCTCTCCCTCTCTCTCTGTGCCTCTCTCTCTCTCTCTGTCTCTCTCTCTCTGTGTGCCTCTCTCTCTCTCTCTCTGTGCCTCTCTCTCTCTCTCTGGGCCTCTCTCTCTCTCTCTCTGTCTCTCTCTCTCTGTGCCTCTCTCTCACTCTGTGCCTCTCTCACTCTCTCTGTGCCTCTCTCTCTCTCTCTCTCTCTCTGTCTCTCTCTCTCTCTGTCTCTCTCTCTCTGTGCCTCTCTCTCTCTCTCTGGACCTCTCTCTCTCTGTCTCTCTCTCTGTGCCTCTCTCTCTCTGTGTGCATCTCTCTCTCTCTGTGCCTCCCTCTCTGTCTCTCTCTGTGTGCCTCTCTCTCTGTTCCTCTCTCACTCTCTCTGTGCCTCTCTTTCTCTGTGTGTGTGCCTCACTCTCTCTCTGTGCCTCTCTCTCTCTCTCTGTGCCTCTCTCTCTCTGTCTGTGCCTCTCTCTCTGTCTGTCTCTCTCTCTCTGTGCCTCTCTCACTCTCTTTGTGCCCTTCTCACTCTCTCTCTGTGCCTCTCTCTCGCTCTCTGTGTGCCTCTCTCTCTCTGTGTTCCTCTCTCTCTCTCTTTGCCTCTCTCTCTCTCTATGTCTCTCTCTCTCTGTGTGCCTCTCTCTCTCTGTGCCTCTCTCTCTCTCTCTGTGCCTCTCTCTCTTTGTGCCTCTCTCTCTCTGTGCCTCTCTCCCTCTGTGCCTCTCTCTCTCTCTGTCTCTGTCTCTCTCTCTGTGCCTCTCTCTCTCTCTCTCTCTCTCTGCCTCTCTCTCTCTCTCTGTGCCTCTCTCTCTCTGTGCCTCTCTCTCTCTGTGCCTCTCTCTCTCTGCCTCTCTCTCTCTCTGTGCCTCTCTCTCCCGCTCCGTGCCTCTCTCTCTCTGTGTGCCTCTCTCTGTGTGCCTCTCTCTCTCTCTGTGTGCCTCCCTCACTCTCTCTGTGCCTCCCTCACTCTCTCTGTGCCTCTCTCACTCTCTCTGTGCCTCTCTCTCTCTCTCTGTGCCTCTCTCTCTCTCTCTGTGCTTCTCTCTCTCTCTCTCTCTGTGCCTCTCTCTCTCTCTCTGTGCTTCTCTCTCTCTCTCTCTGTGCCTCGCTCTCTCTGTCTCTGTCTCTCTCTCTGTGTGCCTCTCTCTCTCTCTGTGCCTCTCTCTCTATCTGTGCCACTCTCTCTCTGTGTGTGTGCCTCTCTCTCTCTGTGCCTCTCTCTCTCACTCTCTGTGTGCCTCTCTCTCTCTGTGTGTGCCTCTCTCTCTCTTTGTGCCTCTCTCTCTCTTTGTGCCTCTCTCTCTCTCTGTTCTTCTCTCTCTTTCTCTGTCGGTCTCTCTCTCTCTGTGTGCCTCTTTCTCTCTCAGTCTCTCCCTCTCTCTCTGTGCCTCTCTCTCTCTCTCTCTGTCTCTCTCTCTCTGTGTGTGCCTCTCTCTCTCTCTCTCTCTGTGCCTCTCTCTCTCTCTCTCTGGGCCTCTCTCTCTCTCTCTGGGCCTCTCTCTCTCTCTCTCTCTCTGGGCCTCTCTCTCTCTCTCTGTGCCTCTCTCTCTCTGTCTCTCTCTCTCCCTGTGCCTCTTTCTCTCTCGCTGTGTGCCTCTCTCTCTCTCTCTCTGTGCCTCTCTCTCTCTGTGCCTCTCTCTCTCTGTGCCGCTCTCACTCTCTCTGTGCCTCTCTCAATCTCTCTGTGCCTCTCTCTCTCTGTGTGCCTCTCTCTTTCTCTGTCCCTCTCTCTGTCTCTGTGCCTCTGTCTCTCTGTGTGCCTCTGTCTCTCTGTCTCTCTCTCTCTCTGTGCCTCTGTCGCTCTGTGCCTCTCTCACTCTCTCTGTGCCTCTCTCTCTCTCTCTGTGCTTCTCTCTCTCTGTCTCTCTCTCTCTCTGTGCTTCTCTTACTCTCTTTGTGCCTCTCTCACTCTTTGTGCCTCTCTCTCTCTCTGTCTCTCTCTCTCTGTGCCTCTTTCGCTCTCTCTGTGTGCCTCTCTCTCTGTGTGTGTGCCTCTCTCACTCTCTGTGTGCCTCTCTCACTCTCTGTGTGCCTCTCTCACTCTCTGTGTGCCTCTCTCACTCTCTGTGTGCCTCTCTCACTCTCTGTGTGCCTCTCTCTCTCTGTATGTGCCTCTCTCTCTGTGTGTGCCTCTCTCACTCTCTGTGTGCCTCTCTCACTCTCTGTGTGCCTCTCTCACTCTCTCTCTGTGCCTCTCTCTCGCTCTCTCTGTGCCTCGCTCTCTGTGTGCCTCTCTCTCTCTCTGTGCCTCTCTCTCTGTCTCTCTCTCTCTGTGCCTCTCTCTCTCTGTCTCTCTCTCTCTCTGTGCCTCTCTCTCTCTGTCTCTCTCTCTCTCTGTCTCTCTCTCTCTCTGTCTCTCTCTCTCTCTGTCTCTCTCTCTCTCTGTCTCTCTCTCTCTGTGCCTCTTTCTCTCTCTCTGTGTGCCTCTCTCTCTCTGTGCCACACTCTCTCTGTGTGCCTCTCTCTCTCTCTCTCTGTGCCTCTCTCTCTCTCTCTGTGCCTCTGTCTCTCTCTGTGCCTCTCTCTCTCTCTCTCTCTGGGCCTCTCTCTCTCTCTCTGGGCCTCTCTCTCTCTGTCTCTCTCTCTCTCTGTGCCTCTCTCTCTCTGTGTGCATCTCTCTCTCTCTCTGTGCCTCCCTCTCTCTCTCTCTCTGTGTGCCTCTGTCTCTCTCTGTTCCTCTCTCACTCTCTCTGTGCCTCTCTTTCTCTCTGTGTGTGCCTCACTCTCTCTCTGTGCCTCTCTCTCTCTGTCTGTTCCTCTCTCTCTTTGTCTGTCTCTCTCTCTCTCTCTGTGCCTCTCTCACTCTCTTTGTGCCCCTCTCACTCTCTCTCTGTGCCTCTCTCTCGCTCTCTGTGTGCCTCTCTCTCTCTCTTTTCCTCTCTCTCTCTCTTTGCCTCTCTCTCTCTCTGTGTCTCTCTATCTCTGTGTGCCTCTCTCTCTCTCTCTGTGCCTCTCTCTCTTTGTGCCTCTCTCTCTCTGTGCCTCTCTCCCTCTGTGCCTCTCTCTCTCTCTGTCTGTCTCTGTCTCTCTCTCTCTGTGCCTCTCTCTCTCTCTCTCTGTGCCTCTCTCTCTCTCTCTCTGTGCCTCTCTCTCTCGCTGTGCCTCTCTCTCTGTGCCTCTCTCTCTCTCTGTGTGCCTCTCTCTCTCTCTGTCTCTGTCTCTCTCTCTCTGTGCCTCTCTCTCTCTCTCTCTGTGCCTCTCTCTCTCTCTGTGTGCCTCTCTCTCTCTGTGCCTCTCTCTCTCTGCCTCTCTCTCTCTGTACCTCTCTCTCCCTCTCCGTGCCTCTCTCTCTCTCTGTGCCTCTCTCTCTGTGTGCCTCTCTCTCTCTGTGCCTCCCTCACTCTCTCGGTGGCTCACTCTCTCTCTGTGCCTGCCTCTCTCTCTGTGTGCCTCTCTCTGTCTGTGCCTCTCTCTGTCTGTGCCTCTCTCTGTCTGTGCCTCTCTCTGTCTGTGCCTCTCTCTGTCTGTGCCTCTCTCTGTCTGTGCCTCTCTCTGTCTGTGCCTCTCTCTCGCTCTGTGCCTCTCTCTCTCTGTGCCTCTCTCTCTCTGTGCCTCTCTCTCTCTCTGTGTGTCTTTCTCTCTCTCTCTCTGTGTCTTTCTCTCTCTCTGTGCCTCTCTCTCTGTGCCTCTCTCTCTCTCTCTGTGCTTCTCTCTCTTTCTCTGTCTGTCTCTCTCTCTCTGTGTGCCTCTCTCTCTCAGTCTCTCCCTCTCTCTCTGTGCCTCTCTCTCTCTCTCTGTCTCTCTCTCTCTGTGTGCCTCTCTCTCTCTCTGTGCCTCTCTCTCTCTCTCTCTCTCTGGGCCTCTCTCTCTGTCTCTCTCTCTCTCTGTGCCTGTCTCTCACTCTGTGCCTCTCTCTCACTCTGTGCCTCTCTCTCACTCTGTCTGTGCCTCTCTCTCTCTCTCTCTGTCTCTCTCTCTCTCTGTCTCTCTCTCTCTGTGCCTCTTTCTCTCTGTGCCTCACTCTCTCTGTGTGCCTCTCTCTCTCTGTGCCTCACTCTCTCTGTGCCTCACTCTCTCTGTGTGCCTCTCTCTCTCTCTCTGGGCCTCTCTCTCTCTGTCTCTCTCTCTCTCTGTGCCTCTCTCTCTCTGTGTGCATCTCTCTCTCTCTGTGCCTCCCTCTCTGTCTCTCTCTGTGTGCCTCTCTCTCTCTCTGTTCCTCTCTCACTCTCTCTGTGCCTCTCTTTCTCTCTGTGTGTGCCTCACTCTCTCTCTGTGCCTCTCTCTCTCTGTCTGTGCCTCTCTCTCTCTGTCTGTCTCTCTCTCTCTCTGTGCCTCTCTCACTCTCTTTGTGCCCCTCTCACTCTCTCTCTGTGCCTCTCTCTCGCTCTCTGTGTGCCTCTCTCTCTCTCTTTTCCTCTCTCTCTCTCTTTGCCTCTCTCTCTCTCTGTGTCTCTCTCTCTCTGTGTGCCTCTCTCTCTCTCTCTGTGCCTCTCTCTCTTTGTGCCTCTCTCTCTCTGTGCCTCTCTCCCTGTGTGCCTCTCTCTCTCTCTGTCTCTGTCTCTGTCTCTCTCTCTCTGTGCCTCTCTCTCTCTCTCTCTGTGCCTCTCTCTCTCTCTCTCTGTGCCTCTCTCTCTCTGTCTCTCTCTCTGTGCCTCTCTCTCTGTGCCTCTCTCTCCATGTGCCTCTCTCTCTCTGTGCCTCTCTCACTCTCTCTGTGCCTCGCTCTTTGTGTGCCTCTCTCTCGCTCTCTGTGCCTCTCTCTCTCTCTGTGCCTCTCTCTCTCTGTGTGCATCTCTCTCTCTCTCTGTGCCTCCCTCTCTCTCTCTCTCTGTGTGCCTCTGTCTCTCTCTGTTCCTCTCTCACTCTCTCTGTGCCTCTCTTTCTCTCTGTGTGTGCCTCACTCTCTCTCTGTGCCTCTCTCTCTCTGTCTGTTCCTCTCTCTCTTTGTCTGTCTCTCTCTCT
>NC_054501.1:1600370-1605370 GCF_017639515.1 Carcharodon carcharias
TCTCTGTGCCTCTCTCTCTCGCTCTCTCCGTGCCTCGCTCTCTCTGTGCCTCTCTATCTCTCTGTGCTTCTCTCTCTTTCTCTGTCTCTCTCTCTCTCTGTGTGCCTCTCTCTCTCTCTGTGCCTCTCTCTCTCAGTCTCTCCCTCTCTCTCTGTGCCTTTCTCTCTCTCTCTGTACATCTCTCTCTCTCTCTCTGTGCCTCTCTCTCTCTCTCTCTCTCTCTGTGCCTCTCTCTCTCTCTCTCTGTGCCTCTCTCTCTCTGTCTCTGTCTCTGTCTCTCTCTCTCTGTGCCTCTCTCTCTCTCTCTGTGCCTCTCTCTCTCGCTGTGCCTCTCCCTCTCTGCCTCTCTCTCTCTGTGCCTCTCTCTCTCTCTGTGCCTCTCTCTCTGTGTGCCTCTCTCTCTCTCTGTGCCTCTCTCTCTCTCTGTGTGCCTCTCTCTCTCTCTGTCTCTGTCTCTCTCTCTCTGTGCCTCTCTCTCTCTCTCTCTGTGTGCCTCTCTCTCTGTGTGCCTCTCTCTCTCTGCCTCTCTCTCTGTACCTCTCTCTCCCTCTCCGTGCCTCTCTCCCTCTCCGTGCCTCTCTCTCTGTGTGCCTTTCTCTCTCTCTGTGTGCCTTTCTCTCTCTCTGTGTGCCTCTCTCACTCTCTCTGTGCCTCTCTCACTCTCTCTGTGCCTCTCTCACTCTCTCTGTGCCTCTCTCACTCTCTCTGTGCCTCTCTCACTCTCTCTGTGCCTCTCTCACTCTCTCTGTGCCTCTCTCACTCTCTCGGTGGCTCTCTCTCTCTCTGTGCCTCTCTCTCTCACTCTCTGTGTGCCTCTCTCTCTCTCTGTGCCTCTCTATCTCTCTGTGCTTCTCTCTCTTTCTCTGTCTCTCTCTCTCTCTGTGTGCCTCTCTCTCTCTCTGTGCCTCTCTCTCTCTCTGTGCCTCTCTCTCTCAGTCTCTCCCTCTCTCTCTGTGCCTCTCTCTCTCTCTCTGTACATCTCTCTCTCTCTCTCTGTGCCTCTCTCTCTCTCTCTCTCTCTGTGCCTCTCTCTCTCTCTCTGTGCCTCTCTCTCTCTGTCTCTGTCTCTCTCTGTGCCTCTCTCTCTCTGTGCCTCTCTCTCCCTCTCCATGCCTCTCTCTCTCTCTGTGCCTCTCTCTCTGTGTGCCTCTCTCTCTCTCTGTGTGCCTCTCTCACTCTCTCTGTGCCTCTCTCTCACTCTCTCGGTGGCTCACTCTCTCTCTGTGCCTGCCTCTCTCTCTGTGTGCCTCTCTCTGTCTGTGCCTCTCTCTGTCTGTGCCTCTCTCTGTCTGTGCCTCTCTCTCGCTCTGTACCTCTCTCTCTCTGTGCCTCTCTCTCTCTCTGTGTCTTTCTCTCTCTCTCTGTGTCTTTCTCTCTCTTTCTGTGCCTCTCTCTCTCTCTGTGCCACTCTCTCTCTGTGTGTGTGCCTCTCTCTCTCTGTGCCTCTCTCTCTCACTCTCTGTGTGCCTCTCTCTCTCTGTGTGTGCCTCTCTCTCTCTCTCTCTGTGCCTCTCTCTCTCTCTCTGTGACTCTCTCTCTCTCTGTGACTCTCTCTCTCTCTGTGCCTCTCTCTCTCTCTCTGTGCTTCTCTCTCTTTCTCTGTCTGTCTCTCTCTCTCTGTGTGCCTCTCTCTCTCAGTCTCTCCCTCTCTCTCTGTGCCTCTCTCTCTCTCTCTGTCTCTCTCTCTCTGTGTGCCTCTCTCTCTCTCTCTCTGTGCCTCTCTCTCTCTCTCTGGGCCTCTCTCTCTCTCTCTCTGTCTCTCTCTCTCTCTGTGCCTCTCTCTCACTCTGTGCCTCTCTCACTCTCTCTGTGCCTCTCTCTCTCTCTCTCTGTCTCTCTCTCTCTCTGTCTCTCTCTCTCTCTGTCTCTCTCTCTCTGTGCCTCTCTCTCTCTCTCTGGACCTCTCTCTCTCTGTCTCTCTCTCTGTGCCTCTCTCTCTCTGTGTGCATCTCTCTCTCTCTGTGCCTCCCTCTCTGTCTCTCTCTGTGTGCCTCTCTCTCTCTTCCTCTCTCACTCTCTCTGTGCCTCTCTTTCTCTGTGTGTGTGCCTCACTCTCTCTCTGTGCCTCTCTCTCTCTGTCTGTGCCTCTCTCTCTGTCTGTCTCTCTCTCTCTGTGCCTCTCTCACTCTCTTTGTGCCCTTCTCACTCTCTCTCTGTGCCTCTCTCTCGCTCTCTGTGTGCCTCTCTCTCTCTGTGTTCCTCTCTCTCTCTCTTTGCCTCTCTCTCTCTCTATGTCTCTCTCTCTCTGTGTGCCTCTCTCTCTCTCTGTGCCTCTCTCTCTCTCTCTGTGCCTCTCTCTCTTTGTGCCTCTCTCTCTCTGTGCCTCTCTCCCTCTGTGCCTCTCTCTCTCTCTGTCTCTGTCTCTCTCTCTGTGCCTCTCTCTCTCTCTCTCTCTCTCTGCCTCTCTCTCTCTCTCTGTGCCTCTCTCTCTCTGTGCCTCTCTCTCTCTGCCTCTCTCTCTCTCTGTGCCTCTCTCTCCCTCTCCGTGCCTCTCTCTCTCTGTGTGCCTCTCTCTGTGTGCCTCTCTCTCTCTCTGTGTGCCTCCCTCACTCTCTCTGTGCCTCTCTCACTCTCTCTGTGCCTCTCTCTCTCTCTCTGTGCCTCTCTCTCTCTCTCTGTGCTTCTCTCTCTCTCTCTCTCTGTGCCTCTCTCTCTCTCTCTGTGCTTCTCTCTCTCTCTCTCTGTGCCTCGCTCTCTCTGTCTCTGTCTCTCTCTCTGTGTGCCTCTCTCTCTCTCTGTGCCTCTCTCTCTATCTGTGCCACTCTCTCTCTGTGTGTGTGCCTCTCTCTCTCTGTGCCTCTCTCTCTCTCTCTCTGTGTGTGCCTCTCTCTCTCTGTGTGTGCCTCTCTCTCTCTTTGTGCCTCTCTCTCTCTTTGTGCCTCTCTCTCTCTCTGTTCTTCTCTCTCTTTCTCTGTCGGTCTCTCTCTCTCTGTGTGCCTCTTTCTCTCTCAGTCTCTCCCTCTCTCTCTGTGCCTCTCTCTCTCTCTCTCTGTCTCTCTCTCTCTGTGTGTGCCTCTCTCTCTCTCTCTCTCTGTGCCTCTCTCTCTCTCTCTCTGGGCCTCTCTCTCTCTCTCTGGGCCTCTCTCTCTCTCTCTCTCTGGGCCTCTCTCTCTCTCTCTGTGCCTCTCTCTCTCTGTCTCTCTCTCTCCCTGTGCCTCTTTCTCTCTCGCTGTGTGCCTCTCTCTCTCTCTCTCTGTGCCTCTCTCTCTCTGTGCCTCTCTCTCTCTGTGCCGCTCTCACTCTCTCTGTGCCTCTCTCAATCTCTCTGTGCCTCTCTCTCTCTGTGTGCCTCTCTCTTTCTCTGTCCCTCTCTCTGTCTCTGTGCCTCTGTCTCTCTGTGTGCCTCTGTCTCTCTGTCTCTCTCTCTCTCTGTGCCTCTGTCGCTCTGTGCCTCTCTCACTCTCTCTGTGCCTCTCTCTCTCTCTCTGTGCTTCTCTCTCTCTGTCTCTCTCTCTCTCTGTGCTTCTCTTACTCTCTTTGTGCCTCTCTCACTCTTTGTGCCTCTCTCTCTCTCTGTCTCTCTCTCTCTGTGCCTCTTTCGCTCTCTCTGTGTGCCTCTCTCTCTCTGTGTGTGCCTCTCTCACTCTCTGTGTGCCTCTCTCACTCTCTGTGTGCCTCTCTCACTCTCTGTGTGCCTCTCTCTCTCTGTATGTGCCTCTCTCTCTGTGTGTGCCTCTCTCACTCTCTGTGTGCCTCTCTCACTCTCTGTGTGCCTCTCTCACTCTCTCTCTGTGCCTCTCTCTCGCTCTCTCTGTGCCTCGCTCTCTGTGTGCCTCTCTCTCTCTCTGTGCCTCTCTCTCTGTGCCTCTCTCTCTCTGTCTCTCTCTCTCTCTGTCTCTCTCTCTCTCTGTCTCTCTCTCTCTGTGCCTCTTTCTCTCTCTCTGTGTGCCTCTCTCTCTCTGTGCCACACTCTCTCTGTGTGCCTCTCTCTCTCTCTCTCTGTGCCTCTCTCTCTCTCTCTGTGCCTCTGTCTCTCTCTGTGCCTCTCTCTCTCTCTCTCTCTGGGCCTCTCTCTCTCTCTCTGGGCCTCTCTCTCTCTGTCTCTCTCTCTCTCTGTGCCTCTCTCTCTCTGTGTGCATCTCTCTCTCTCTCTGTGCCTCCCTCTCACTCTCTCTCTGTGTGCCTCTGTCTCTCTCTGTTCCTCTCTCACTCTCTCTGTGCCTCTCTTTCTCTCTGTGTGTGCCTCACTCTCTCTCTGTGCCTCTCTCTCTCTGTCTGTTCCTCTCTCTCTTTGTCTGTCTCTCTCTCTCTCTCTGTGCCTCTCTCACTCTCTTTGTGCCCCTCTCACTCTCTCTCTGTGCCTCTCTCTCGCTCTCTGTGTGCCTCTCTCTCTCTCTTTTCCTCTCTCTCTCTCTTTGCCTCTCTCTCTCTCTGTGTCTCTCTATCTCTGTGTGCCTCTCTCTCTCTCTCTGTGCCTCTCTCTCTTTGTGCCTCTCTCTCTCTGTGCCTCTCTCCCTCTGTGCCTCTCTCTCTCTCTGTCTGTCTCTGTCTCTCTCTCTCTGTGCCTCTCTCTCTCTCTCTCTGTGCCTCTCTCTCTCTCTCTCTGTGCCTCTCTCTCTCGCTGTGCCTCTCTCTCTGTGCCTCTCTCTCTCTCTGTGCCTCTCTCTCTCTCTGTGCCTCTCTCTCTCTGTGCCTCTCTCTCTCTCTGTGTGCCTCTCTCTCTCTCTGTCTCTGTCTCTCTCTCTCTGTGCCTCTCTCTCTCTCTCTCTGTGCCTCTCTCTCTCTCTGTGTGCCTCTCTCTCTCTGTGCCTCTCTCTCTCTGCCTCTCTCTCTCTGTACCTCTCTCTCCCTCTCCGTGCCTCTCTCTCTCTCTGTGCCTCTCTCTCTGTGTGCCTCTCTCTCTCTGTGCCTCCCTCACTCTCTCGGTGGCTCACTCTCTCTCTGTGCCTGCCTCTCTCTCTGTGTGCCTCTCTCTGTCTGTGCCTCTCTCTGTCTGTGCCTCTCTCTGTCTGTGCCTCTCTCTGTCTGTGCCTCTCTCTCGCTCTGTGCCTCTCTCTCTC
>NC_054501.1:1612870-1617870 GCF_017639515.1 Carcharodon carcharias
TCTCACTCTCTCTGTGCCTCTCTCAATCTCTCTGTGCCTCGCTCTTTGTGTTCCTCTCTCTTGCTCTCTGTGCCTCTCTCTCTCTGTGTGCCTTTCTCTCTCTCTGTCCCTCTCTCTCTGTCTCTGTGCCTCTGTCTCTCTGTGTGCCTCTGTCTCTCTGTCTCTCTCTCTCTCTGTGCCTCTCTCTCTCTGTGCCTCTCTCACTCTCTCTGTGCCTCTCTCTCTCTCTGTGCCTCTCTCTCTCTCTGTGCCTCTCTCTCTCTCTGTGCTTCTCTCTCTCTCTCTCTCTGTGCCTCTCTCTCTGTGCCTCTCTCACTCTCTCTGTGCCTCTCTCACTCTCTGTGCCTCTCTCTCTCTGTCTCTCTCTCTCTCTGTCTCTTTCTCTCTCTCTGTGTGCCTCTCTCTCTCTGTGTGTGCCTCTCTGTGTGTGCCTCTCTCACTCTCTGTGTGCCTCTCTCACTCTCTGTGTGCCTCTCTCACTCTCTGTGTGCCTCTCTCACTCTCTCTCTGTGCCTCTCTCTCTCGCTCTCTCCGTGCCTCGCTCTCTCTGTGCCTCTCTCTCTCTCTTTGAGTGCCTCTCTCTCTCTCTTTGTGTGCCTCTCTCTCTCTCTCTCTGTGCCTCTCTCTCTCTGTGTGTGTCTCTCTCTCTGTCTCTCTCTCTGTGTGCCTCTCTCTCTCTCTCTGTGCCTCTCTCTCTCTCTCTGTGCCTCTCTCTCTCTCTGTGTGCCTCTCTCTCTCTGTGCCTCTCTCTCTCTGTGCCTCTCTCTCTCTGTGCCTCTCTCTCTCTGTGCCTCTCTCTCTCTGCCTCTCTCTCTGTGCCTCTCTCTCCCTCTCCGTGCCTCTCTCTCTCTGTGTGCCACTCTCTCTGTGTGCCTCTCTCTCTCTCTGTGTGCCTCTCTCACTCTCTCTGTGCCTCTCTCACTCTCTCGGTGGCTCACTCTCTCTCTGTGCCTGCCTCTCTCTCTGTCTGTGCCTCTCTCTGTCTGTGCCTCTCTCTGTCTGTGCCTCTCTCTCTCTGTGCCTCTCTCTGTCTGTGCCTCTCTCTGTCTGTGCCTCTCTCTCGCTCTGTGCCTCTCTCTCTCTGTGCCTCTCTCTCTCTCTGTGTCTTTCTCTCTCTCTCTGTGCCTCTCTCTCTCTCTGTGCCACTCTCTCTCTGTGTGTGTGCCTCTCTCTCTCTGTACCTCTCTCTCTCACTCTCTGTGTGCCTCTCTCTCTCTGTGTGTGCCTCTCTCTCTCTCTTTCTCTCTGTGCCTCTCTCTCTCTCTCTCACTCTCTGTGTGCCTCTCTCTCTCTGTGTGTGCCTCTCTCTCTCTCTCTCTCTGTGCCTCTCTCTCTCTCTCTCTCTGTGCCTCTCTCTGTGCCTCTCTCTCTCTCTCTGTGCTTCTCTCTCTTTCTCTGTCTGTCTCTCTCTCTCTGTGTGTGCCTCTCTCTCTCTCTCTCTCTCTCTCTGTGCCTCTCTCTCTCTCTGTGCCTCTCTCTCTCACTCTGTGTGTGCCTCTCTCTCTCTGTGTGTGCCTCTCTCTCTCTCTCTCTCTGTGCCTCTCTCTCTCTCCCTCTCTGTGCCGCTCTCTGTGCCTCTCTCTCTCTCTCTCTCTGTGCTTCTCTCTCTTTCTCTGTCTGTCTCTCTCTCTCTGTGTGCCTCTCTCTCTCAGTCTCTCCCTCTCTCTCTGTGCCTCTCTCTCTGTGTGCCTCTCTCTCTCTCTCTCTGTGCCTCTCTCTCTCTCTCTCTCTCTGGGCCTCTATCTCTCTCTCTCTCTCTCTGGGCCTCTCTCCCTCTCTCTCCCTGTGCCTCTTTCTCTCTCTCTGTGTGCCTCTCTCTCTCTCTCTGTGTGTGCCTCTCTCTCTCTCTCTCTCTCTGTGCCTCCCTCTCTCTCTCTCTCTCTGTCTCTCTCTCTCTATGTGCCTCTCTCTCTCTCTCTCTGGGTCTCTCTCTCTCTGGGTCTCTCTCTCTCTGGGCCTCTCTCTCTCTCTCTCTGTCTCTCTCTCTCTCTCTCTCTCTGTGCCTCTCTCTGTGCCTCTCTCTCTCTCTCTCTGTGCCTCTCTCTCTCTCTCTCTCTCTCTGTCCCTATCTCTCTCTCTCTCTGTGCCTCTCTCTCTCTGTGCCTCTCTCTCTCTGTGCCTCTCTCACTCTCTCTGTGCCTCTCTCAATCTCTCTGTGCCTCTCTCAATCTCTCTGTGCCTCGCTCTTTGTGTGCCTCTCTCTCGCTCTCTGTGCCTCTCTCTCTCTGTCTGCCTCTCTCTCTCTCTGTCCCTCTCTCTCCGTCTCTGTGCCTCTGTCTCTCTGTGTGCCTCTGTCTCTCTGTCTCTCTCTCTCTCTGTGCCTCTCTCTCTCTGTGCCTCTCTCACTCTCTCTGTGCCTCTCTCTCTCTGTGCCTCTCTCTCTCTCTCTGTGCTTCTCTCTCTCTCTGTGCCTCTCTCTCTCTCTCTGTGCTTCTCTCTCTCTGTCTCTCTCTCTCTCTGTGCCTCTCTCACTCTCTTTGTGCCTCTCTCACTCTCTTTGTGCCTCTCTCACTCTCTGTGCCTCTCTCTCTCTGTCTCTCTCTCTCTGTGCCTCTTTCTCTCTCTGTGTGTGCCTCTCTCTCTCTGTGTGTGCCTCTCTCTCTGTGTGTGCCTCTCTCTCTGTGTGTGCCTCTCTCACTCTCTGTGTGCCTCTTTCACTCTCTGTGTGCCTCTCTCACTCTCTGTGTGCCTCTCTCACTCTCTCTGTGTGCCTCTCTCTCGCTCTCTCCGTGCCTCGCTCTCTGTGTGCCTCTCTCTCTCTCTCTCTGAGTGCCTCTCTCTCTCTCTCTGTGTGCCTCTCTCTCTCTCTCTCTCTCTCTGTCCCTCTCTCTCTCTGTGCCTCGCTCTCTCTCTCTGTGTGCCTCGCTCTCTCTGTGTGCCTCTCTCTCTCTCTGTGTGCCTCTCTCTTTGAGTCTCTCTCTCTCTCTCTCTGTGCCTCTCTCTTTGTGTCTCTCTCTCTCTGTGTGCCTCTCTCTCTCTCTCTGTGTGTGCCTCACTCTCTCTGTGTGCCTCTCTCTTTGTGTCTCTCTCTCTCTCTGTGTGTGCCTCTCTCTGTGTGTGTCTCTCTCTCTCTCTGTGCCTCTCTCTGTGTGTGTCTCTCTCTGTGCCTTTCTCTCTCTCTCTGTGCCTCTCTCTCTCTCTGTGCCTCTCTCTCTCTGTGTGTATGTCTCTCTCTCTCTCTCTGTGCCTCTCTCTCTCTATCTCTCTCTCTCTGTGTGCCTCTCTCTCTCTCTCTCTGTGTGTGCCTCTCTCTCTCTCTCTGTGCCTGTCTCTCTCTCTGTGCCTCTCTGTCTCTCTCTCCCTCTGTGCCTCTCTCTCTCAGTCTCTCCCTCTCTCTCTGTGCCTCTCTCTCTCTCTCTGTCTCTCTCTCCCTGTGTGACTCTCTCTCTCTCACTGTGCCTCTCTCTCTCTCTCTGGGCCTCTCTCTCTCTCTCTCTGGGCCTCTCTCTCTCTCTCTCCCTGTGCCTCTTTCTCTCTCTCTGTGTGCCTCTCTCTCTCTCTCTGTGCTTCTCTCTCTTTCTCTGTCTGTCTCTCTCTCTCTGTGTGTGCCTCTCTCTCTCTCTCTCTCTCTCTCTGTGCCTCTCTCTCTCTCTGTGCCTCTCTCTCTCACTCTGTGTGTGCCTCTCTCTCTCTGTGTGTGCCTCTCTCTCTCTCTCTCTCTGTGCCTCTCTCTCTCTCCCTCTCTGTGCCGCTCTCTGTGCCTCTCTCTCTCTCTCTCTCTGTGCTTCTCTCTCTTTCTCTGTCTGTCTCTCTCTCTCTGTGTGCCTCTCTCTCTCAGTCTCTCCCTCTCTCTCTGTGCCTCTCTCTCTGTGTGCCTCTCTCTCTCTCTCTCTGTGCCTCTCTCTCTCTCTCTCTCTCTGGGCCTCTATCTCTCTCTCTCTCTCTCTGGGCCTCTCTCCCTCTCTCTCCCTGTGCCTCTTTCTCTCTCTCTGTGTGCCTCTCTCTCTCTCTCTGTGTGTGCCTCTCTCTCTCTCTCTCTCTCTGTGCCTCCCTCTCTCTCTCTCTCTCTGTCTCTCTCTCTCTATGTGCCTCTCTCTCTCTCTCTCTGGGTCTCTCTCTCTCTGGGTCTCTCTCTCTCTGGGCCTCTCTCTCTCTCTCTCTGTCTCTCTCTCTCTCTCTCTCTCTGTGCCTCTCTCTGTGCCTCTCTCTCTCTCTCTCTGTGCCTCTCTCTCTCTCTCTCTCTCTCTGTCCCTATCTCTCTCTCTCTCTGTGCCTCTCTCTCTCTGTGCCTCTCTCTCTCTGTGCCTCTCTCACTCTCTCTGTGCCTCTCTCAATCTCTCTGTGCCTCTCTCAATCTCTCTGTGCCTCGCTCTTTGTGTGCCTCTCTCTCGCTCTCTGTGCCTCTCTCTCTCTGTCTGCCTCTCTCTCTCTCTGTCCCTCTCTCTCCGTCTCTGTGCCTCTGTCTCTCTGTGTGCCTCTGTCTCTCTGTCTCTCTCTCTCTCTGTGCCTCTCTCTCTCTGTGCCTCTCTCACTCTCTCTGTGCCTCTCTCTCTCTGTGCCTCTCTCTCTCTCTCTGTGCTTCTCTCTCTCTCTGTGCCTCTCTCTCTCTCTCTGTGCTTCTCTCTCTCTGTCTCTCTCTCTCTCTGTGCCTCTCTCACTCTCTTTGTGCCTCTCTCACTCTCTTTGTGCCTCTCTCACTCTCTGTGCCTCTCTCTCTCTGTCTCTCTCTCTCTGTGCCTCTTTCTCTCTCTGTGTGTGCCTCTCTCTCTCTGTGTGTGCCTCTCTCTCTGTGTGTGCCTCTCTCTCTGTGTGTGCCTCTCTCACTCTCTGTGTGCCTCTTTCACTCTCTGTGTGCCTCTCTCACTCTCTGTGTGCCTCTCTCACTCTCTCTGTGTGCCTCTCTCTCGCTCTCTCCGTGCCTCGCTCTCTGTGTGCCTCTCTCTCTCTCTCTCTGAGTGCCTCTCTCTCTCTCTCTGTGTGCCTCTCTCTCTCTCTCTCTCTCTCTGTCCCTCTCTCTCTCTGTGCCTCGCTCTCTCTCTCTGTGTGCCTCGCTCTCTCTG
>NC_054501.1:1622870-1625370 GCF_017639515.1 Carcharodon carcharias
TCTCTGTGCCTCTCTCTCTCTGTGCCTCTCTCACTCTCTCTGTGCCTCTCTCACTCTCTCTGTGCCTCTCTCAATCTCTCTGTGCCTCTCTCAATCTCTCTGTGCCTCTCTCATTCTCTCTGTGCCTCGCTCTTTGTGTGCCTCTCTCTCGCTCTCTGTGCCTCTCTCTCTCTGTCTGCCTCTCTCTCTCTCTGTCCCTCTCTCTCTGTCTCTGTGCCTCTGTCTCTCTGTGTGCCTCTGTCTCTCTGTCTCTCTCTCTCTCTGTGCCTCTCTCTCTCTCTCTGTGCCTCTCTCTCTCTCTCTGTGCTTCTCTCTCTCTGTCTCTTTCTCTCTCTCTCTGTGCCTCTCTCACTCTCTTTGTGCCTCTCTCTCTCTCTTTGTGCCTCTCTCTCTCTGTCTCTCTCTCTCTCTCTGTCTCTCTCTCTCTCTGTGCCTCTCTCTCTCTCTCTGTGCCTCTCTCTCTCTCTCTCTGTGCTTCTCTCTCTCTGTCTCTCTCTCTCTCTCTGTGCCTCTCTCACTCTCTTTGTGCCTCTCTCACTCTCTTTGTGCCTCTCTCACTCTCTGTGCCTCTCTCTCTCTGTCTCTCTCTCTCTGTGCCTCTTTCTCTCTGTGTGCCTCTCTCTCTCTGTGCCTCACTCTCTCTGTGCCTCTCTCTCTCTCTCTCTCTGTGCCTCCCTCTCTCTCTCTCTCTGTGCCTCCCTCTCTCTCTCTCTCTGTGCCTCCCTCTCTCTCTCTCTCTCTGTCTCTCTCTCTCTATGTGCCTCTCTCTCTCTCTCTCTGGGTCTCTCTCTCTCTGGGCCTCTCTCTCTCTCTCTCTGTCTCACTCTCTCTCTCTCTCTCTCTCTGTGCCTCTCTCTCTCTGTGCCTCTCTCTCTCTCTCTCTGTGCCTCTCTCTCTCTGTGCCTCTCTCTCTCTGTCCATCTCTCTCTCTCTCTCTGTGCCTCTCTCTCTCTGTGCCTCTCTCTCTCTGTGCCTCTCTCTCTCTCTCTGTGCCTCTCTCACTCTCTCTGTGCCTCTCTCAATCTCTCTGTGCCTCTCTCAATCTCTCTGTGCCTCTCTCATTCTCTCTGTGCCTCGCTCTTTGTGTGCCTCTCTCTCGCTCTCTGTGCCTCTCTCTCTCTGTCTGCCCCTCTCTCTCTCTGTCCCTCTCTCTCTGTCTCTGTGCCTCTGTCTCTCTGTGTGCCTCTGTCTCTCTGTCTCTCTCTCTCTCTGTGCCTCTCTCTCTCTCTCTCTGTGCCTCTCTCTCTCTCTCTGTGCTTCTCTCTCTCTGTCTCTCTCTCTCTCTCTCTGTGCCTCTCTCACTCTCTTTGTGCCTCTCTCACTCTCTTTGTGCCTCTCTCTCTCTGTCTCTCTCTCTCTCTGTGCCTCTCTCTCTCTCTCTGTGCCTCTCTCTCTCTCTCTGTGCTTCTCTCTCTCTGTCTCTCTCTCTCTCTCTCTCTCTGTGCCTCTCTCACTCTCTTTGTGCCTCTCTCACTCTCTTTGTGCCTCTCTCACTCTCTGTGCCTCTCTCTCTCTGTCTCTCTCTCTCTGTGCCTCTTTCTCTCTGTGTGCCTCTCTCTCTCTGTGTGTGCCTCTCTCACTCTCTGTGTGCCTCTCTCACTCTCTGTGTGCCTCTCTCACTCTCTGTGTGCCTCTCTCACTCTCTCTGTGTGCCTCTCTCTCGCTCTCTCCGTGCCTCGCTCTCTGTGTGCCTCTCTCTCTCTCTCTCTGAGTGCCTCTCTCTCTCTCTGTGTGCCTCTCTCTCTCTCTCTCTCTCTCTCTGTCCCTCTCTCTCTCTGTGCCTCGCTTTCTCTCTCTGTGTGCCTCGCTCTCTCTGTGTGCCTCTCTCTCTCTCTGTGTGCCTCTCTCTTTGTGTCTCTCTCTCTCTCTCTCTGTGCCTCTCTCTTTGTGTCTCTCTCTCTCTGTGTGCCTCTCTCTCTCTCTCTGTGTGCCTCACTCTCTCTGTGTGCCTCTCTCTTTGTGTCTCTCTCTCTCTCTGTGTGTGCCTCTCTCTGTGTGTCTCTCTCTCTCTCTCTGTGCCTTTCTCTCTCTCTCTGTGCCTCTCTCTCTCTCTGTGCCTCTCTCTCTCTGTGTGTATGTCTCTCTCTCTCTCTGTGCCTCTCTCTCTGTGTGTGCCTCTCTCTCTCTGTGTGTATGTCTCTCTCTCTCCCTGTGCCTCTCTCTCTCTATCTCTCTCTCTCTGTGTGCCTCTCTCTCTCTCTCTGTGCCTCTCTCTCTCTCTGTGCCTCTCTCTCTCTGTGTGTATGTCTCTCTCTCTCTCTGTGCCTCTCTCTCTGTGTGTGCCTCTCTCTCTCTGTGTGTATGTCTCTCTCTCTCCCTGTGCCTCTCTCTCTCTCTCTCTCTCTCTCTGTGTGCCTCTCTCTCTCTCTCTCTGTGTGCCTCTCTCTCTCTCTCTCTCTGTGCCTGTCTCTCTCTCTGTGCCTCTCTGTCTCTCTCTCTCTGTGCCTCTCTCTCTCTCTGTGCCTCTCTCTCTCTGTCTCTCTCTCTCTCTCTGTGCCTC
>NC_054501.1:1635370-1660370 GCF_017639515.1 Carcharodon carcharias
TCTCACTCTCTGTGTGCCTCTCTCACTCTCTGTGTGCCTCTCTCACTCTCTGTGTGCCTCTCTCACTCTCTCTGTGTGCCTCTCTCTCGCTCTCTCCGTGCCTCGCTCTCTGTGTGCCTCTCTCTCTCTCTCTCTCTCTGTCCCTCTCTCTCTCTGTGCCTCGCTCTCTCTCTGTGTGCCTCGCTCTCTCTGTGTGCCTCTCTCTCTCTCTGTGTGCCTCTCTCTTTGTGTCTCTCTCTCTCTCTCTCTCTGTGTGTGCCTCTCTCTTTGTGTCTCTCTCTCTCTGTGTGCCTCTCTCTCTCTCTGTGTGTGCCTCACTCTCTCTGTGTGCCTCTCTCTTTGTGTCTCTCTCTCTGTGTGTGCCTCTCTCTGTGTGTGTCTCTCTCTCTCTCTGTGCCTCTCTCTGTGTGTGTCTCTCTCTCTCTCTGTGCCTTTCTCTCTCTCTCTGTGCCTCTCTCTCTGTGTGTGCCTCTCTCTCTCTGTGTGTATGTCTCTCTCTCTCTCTGTGCCTCTCTCTCTGTGTGTGCCTCTCTCTCTCTCTGTGTATGTCTCTCTCTCTCCCTGTGCCTCTCTCTCTCTATCTCTCTCTCTCTCTCTGTGCCTCTCTCTCTCTGTGTGTGTCTCTCTCTCTGTGTCTCTCTCTCTGTGTGCCTCTCTCTCTCTCTCTGTGCCTCTCTCTCTCTCTGTGTGCCTCTCTCTCTCTGTGCCTCTCTCTCTCTGCCTCTCTCTCTCTGTGCCTCTCTCTCCCTCTCCGTGCCTCTCTCTCTCTGTGTGCCACTCTCTCTGTGTGCCTCTCTCTCTCTCTGTGTGCCTCTCTCACTCTCTCTGTGCCTCTCTCACTCTCTCGGTGGCTCACTCTCTCTCTGTGCCTGCCTCTCTCTCTGTCTGTGCCTCTCTCTGTCTGTGCCTCTCTCTGTCTGTGCCTCTCTCTCTGTGTGCCTCTCTCTCTCTCTGTGCCTCTCTCTCTCTGTCTCTCTCTCTCTCTGTGCCTGTCTCTCTGTGCCTCTCTCTCTCTCTGTGCCTCTCTCTCTGTGCCTCTCTCTCTCTCTCTGTGTGCCCCTCTCTGTGCCTCTCTGTCTCTCTCTCTGCCTCTCTCACTCTCTCTCTGTGTGCCTCTCTCTCTCTGTGCCTCTCTCTCTCTCTCTGTGCCTCTCTCTCTATGTGCCTCACTCTCTCTCTCTGTGCCTCTCTCTCGCTGTGTGTGTCTCTCTCTCTGTCTCTCTCTCTCTGTGTGCCTCTCTCCCTCTGTGCCTCTCTCTCTCTGTGCCTCTCTCTCTCTGTGCCTCTCTCTCTCTCTGTGTCTCTCTCTCTGTGTGCCTCTCTCTCTGTGCCTCTCTCTCTCTCTGTGCCTCTCTCTCTCTCTGTGCTTCTCTCTCTCTGTCTCTCTCTCTCTCTCTGTGCCTCTCTCACTCTCTCTGTGCCTCTCTCACTCTCTGTGCCTCTCTCTCTCTGTCTCTCTCTCTCTCTGTCTCTTTCTCTCTCTCTGTGCCTGCCTCTCTCTCTGTCTGTGCCTCTCTCTGTCTGTGCCTCTCTCTGTCTGTGCCTCTCTCTCTCTGTGCCTCTCACTCTCTCTGTGCCTCTCTCAATCTCTCTGTGCCTCTCTCAATCTCTCTGTGGCTCTCTCAATCTCTCTGTGCCTCTCTCACTCTCTCTGTGCCTTGCTCTTTGTGTGCCTCTCTCTCGCTCTCTGTGCCTCTCTCTCTCTGTCTGCCTCTCTCTCTCTCTGTCCCTCTCTCTCTGTCTCTGTGCCTCTGTCTCTCTGTGTGCCTCTGTCTCTCTGTCTCTCTCTCTCTCTGTGCCTCTCTCTCTCTCTCTGTGCCTCTCTCTCTCTCTCTCTGTGCTTCTCTCTCTCTGTCTCTCTCTCTCTCTCTCTGTGCCTCTCTCACTCTCTTTGTGCCTCTCTCACTCTCTTTGTGCCTCTCTCACTCTCTGTGCCTCTCTCTCTCTGTCTCTCTCTCTCTGTGCCTCTTTCTCTCTGTGTGCCTCTCTCTCTCTGTGTGTGCCTCTCTCACTCTCTGTGTGCCTCTCTCACTCTCTGTGTGGCTCTCTCACTCTCTGTGCCTCTCTCTCTCTGTCTCTCTCTCTGCCTCTCTCTGTGTACCTCTCTCTCTCTGTGTGTGCCTCTCTCTCTCTGTGTGTGCCTCTCTCTCTCTGTGTGTGCCTCTCTCACTCTCTGTGTGCCTCTCTCACTCTCTGTGTGCCTCTCTCACTCTCTGTGTGCCTCTCTCACTCTCTGTGCGCCTCTCTCACTCTCTCTGTGTGCCTCTCTCTCGCTCTCTCCGTGCCTCGCTCTCTGTGTGCCTCTCTCTCTCTCTCTCTCTCTGTCCCTCTCTCTCTCTGTGCCTCGCTCTCTCTCTGTGTGCCTCGCTCTCACTGTGTGCCTCTCTCTCTCTCTGTGTGCCTCTCTCTTTGTGTCTCTCTCTCTCTCTCTCTGTGCCTCTCTCTTTGTGTCTCTCTCTCTCTGTGTGCCTCTCTCTCTCTCTGTGTGTGCCTCACTCTCTCTGTGTGCCTCTCTCTTTGTGTCTCTCTCTCTGTGTGTGCCTCTCTCTGTGTGTGTCTCTCTCTCTCTCTGTGCCTCTCTCTGTGTGTGTCTCTCTCTCTCTCTGTGCCTTTCTCTCTCTCTCTGTGCCTCTCTCTCTGTGTGTGCCTCTCTCTCTCTGTGTGTATGTCTCTCTCTCTCTCTGTGCCTCTCTCTCTGTGTGTGCCTCTCTCTCTCTCTGTGTATGTCTCTCTCTCTCCCTGTGCCTCTCTCTCTCTATCTCTCTCTCTCTGTGTGCCTCTCTCTCTCTCTCTCTGTGTGCCTCTCTCTCTCTCTCTGTGCCTGTCTCTCTCTCTGTGCCTCTCTGTCTCTCTCTCTCTCTGTGCCTCTCTCTCTCTCTGTGCCTCTCTCTCTCTGTCTCTCTCTCTCTCTCTGTGCCTCTCTCACTCTCTTTGTGCCTCTCTCACTCTCTGTGCCTCTCTCTCTCTCTGTCTCTCTCTGTGCCTCTTTCTCTCTCTCTGTGTGCCTCTCTCTCTCTGTGTGTGCCTCTCTCTCTGTGTGTGCCTCTCTCACTCTCTGTGTGCCTCTCTCACTCTCTGTGTGCCTCTCTCACTCTCTGTGTGCCTCTCTCACTCTCTCTGTGTGCCTCTCTCTCGCTCTCTCCGTGCCTCGCTCTCTGTGTGCCTCTCTCTCTCTCTGAGTGCCTCTCTCTCTCTCTCTGAGTGCCTCTCTCTCTCTCTCTGTGTGCCTCTCTCTATCTGTCTCTGTCCCTCTCTCTCTGTGTGCCTCGCTCTCTCTCTCTGTGTGCCTCGCTCTCTCTGTGTGCCTCTCTCTCTCTCTCTGTGTGCCTCTCTCTTTGTGTGTCTCTCTCTCTGTGTGCCTCTCTCTCTGTGTGCCTCTCTCTTTGTGTCTCTCTCTCTCTCTGTGTGTGCCTCTCTCTTTGTGTGTCTCTCTCTCTCTCTGTGTCTCTCTCTCTCTGTGCCTCTCTCTCTCTGTCTGTCTCTCTCTCTCTGTGTCTCTCTCTCTGTGTGCCTCTCTCTCTCTCTCTGTGCCTCTCTCTCTCTCTGTGTGCCTCTCTCTCTCTGTGCCCCTCTCTCTCTGCCTCTCTCTCTCTGTGCCTCTCTCTCCCTCTCCGTGCCTCTCTCTCTCTGTGTGCCACTCTCTCTGTGTGCCTCTCTCTCTCTCTGTGTGCCTCTCTCACTCTCTCTGTGCCTCTCTCACTCTCTCGGTGGCTCACTCTCTCTCTGTGCCTGCCTCTCTCTCTGTCTGTGCCTCTCTCTGTCTGTGCCTCTCTCTGTCTGTGCCTCTCTCTCTGTGTGCCTCTCTCTCTCTCTGTGCCTCTCTCTCTCTGTCTCTCTCTCTCTCTGTGCCTCTCTCTCTGTGCCTCTCTCTCTCTCTGTGCCTCTCTCTCTGTGCCTCTCTCTCTCTCTCTGTGTGCCCCTCTCTGTGCCTCTCTGTCTCTCTCTCTGCCTCTCTCACTCTCTCTCTGTGTGCCTCTCTCTCTCTGTGCCTCTCTCTCTCTCTCTGTGACTCTCTCTCTATGTGCCTCACTCTCTCTCTCTGTGCCTCTCTCTCGCTGTGTGTGTCTCTCTCTCTGTCTCTCTCTCTCTGTGTGCCTCTCTCCCTCTGTGCCTCTCTCTCTCTGTGCCTCTCTCTCTCTGTGCCTCTCTCTCTCTGTGCCTCTCTCTCTCTCTGTGTCTCTCTCTCGGTGTGCCTCTCTCTCTGTGCCTCTCTCTCTCTCTGTGCCTCTCTCTCTCTCTATGCCTCTCTCTCTGTATGTGCCTCTCTCTCTCTCTCTGTGTGCCTCTCTCTCTCTCTCTGTGCCTCTCTCTCTCTCTCTGTCTCTGTCTCTCTGTGTGCCTCTCTCTCTCTCTCTCTGTGCCTCTCTCTCTCTCTCTCTCTCTGGGCCTCTCTCTCTCTCTCTGTGCCTCTCTCTCTCTCTCTGTTTGCCTCGCTCTCTCTGTGTACCTCTCTCTCTCTCTGTGTGCCTCTCTCTTTGTGTCTCTCTCTCTGTGTACCTCTCTCTTTGTGTCTCTCTCTCTCTGTGTGCCTCTCTCTCTCTCTGTGTGCCTCGCTCTCTCTGTGTGCCTCTCTCTCTCTCTGTGTGCCTCTCTCTTTGTGTCTCTCTCTCTCTGTGTGTGCCTCTCTCTTTGTGTCTCTCTCTCTCTCTCTGTGCCTTTCTCTCCCTCTGTGTGCCTCTCTCTCTCTCTCTGTGCCTTTCTCTCTGTGTGTGCCTCTCTCTCTCTCTGTGTGTGTGTCTCTCTCTCTCCCTGTGCCTCTCTCTCTCTGTGTGTGCCTCTCTCCCTCTCTCTGTGTGTGCCTCTCTCTCTCTCTCTGTGCCTCTCTCTCTCTCTGTGCCTCTCTGTCTCTCTCTCTCTCTGTGCCTCTCTCTCTCTCTGTGCCTCTCTCTCTGTGTGCCTCTCTCTCTCTCTGTGCCTCTCTCTCTCTGTCTCTCTCTCTCTCTGTGCCTCTCTCTCTGTGCCTCTCTCTCTCTCTGTGCCTCTCTCTCTGTGCCTCTCTCTCTCTCTCTGTGTGCCCCTCTCTGTGCCTCTCTGTCTCTCTCTCTGCCTCTCTCTCTCTCTCTCTGTGTGCCTCTCTCTCTCTGTGCCTCTCTCTCTCTCTCTGTGCCTCTCTCTCTATGTGCCTCACTCTCTCTCTCTGTGCCTCTCTCTCGCTGTGTGTGTCTCTCTCTCTCTGTCTCTCTCTCTCTGTGTGCCTCTCTCCCTCTGTGCCTCTCTCCCTCTGTGCCTCTCTCTCTCTGTGCCTCTCTCTCTCTCTGTGTCTCTCTCTCTGTGTGCCTCTCTCTCTGTGCCTCTCTCTCTCTCTGTGCCTCTCTCTCTCTCTGTGTGCCTCGCTCTCTCTGTGTGCCTCTCTCTCTCTCTGTGTGCCTCTCTCTTTGTGTCTCTCTCTCTCTGTGTGTGCCTCTCTCTTTGTGTCTCTCTCTCTCTCTCTGTGCCTTTCTCTCTCTCTGTGTGCCTCTCTCTCTCTCTCTGTGCCTCTCTCTCTGTGTGTGCCTCTCTCTCTCTCTGTGTGTGTGTCTCTCTCTCTCCCTGTGCCTCTCTCTCTCTGTGTGTGCCTCTCTCCCTCTCTCTGTGTGTGCCTCTCTCTCTCTCTCTGTGCCTCTCTCTCTCTCTGTGCCTCTCTGTCTCTCTCTCTCTCTGTGCATCTCTGTCTCTCTGTGCCTCTCTCTCTGTGTGCCTCTCTCTCTCTCTGTGCCTCTCTCTCTCTGTCTCTCTCTCTCTCTGTGCCTCTCTCTCTGTGCCTCTCTCTCTCTCTGTGCCTCTCTCTCTGTGCCTCTCTCTCTCTCTCTGTGTGCCCCTCTCTGTGCCTCTCTGTCTCTCTCTCTGCCTCTCTCACTCTCTCTCTGTGTGCCTCTCTCTCTCTGTGCCTCTCTCGCTCTCTCTGTGCCTCTCTCTCTATGTGCCTCACTCTCTCTCTCTGTGCCTCTCTCTCGCTGTGTGTGTCTCTCTCTCTCTGTCTCTCTCTCTCTGTGTGCCTCTCTCCCTCTGTGCCTCTCTCTCTCTCTGTGTCTCTCTCTCTGTGTGCCTCTCTCTCTGTGCCTCTCTCTCTCTCTGTGCCTCTCTCTCTCTCTGTGCCTCTCTCTCTCTCTGTGCTTCTCTCTCTCTGTCTCTCTCTCTCTCTCTGTGCCTCTCTCTCTGTGCCTCTCTCACTCTCTCTGTGCCTCTCTCACTCTCTGTGCCTCTCTCTCTCTGTCTCTCTCTCTCTGTCTCTTTCTCTCTCTCTGTGTGCCTCTCTCTCTCTGTGTGTGCCTCTCTGTGTGTGCCTCTCTCACTCTCTGTGTGCCTCTCTCACTCTCTGTGTGCCTCTCTCACTCTCTCTCTGTGCCTCTCTCTCTCGCTCTCTCCGTGCCTCGCTCTCTCTGTGCCTCTCTCTCTCTCTTTGAGTGCCTCTCTCTCTCTCTTTGTGTGCCTCTCTCTCTCTCTCTCTCTGTGCCTCTCTCTCTCTGTGTGTGTCTCTCTCTCTGTGTCTCTCTCTCTGTGTGCCTCTCTCTCTCTCTCTGTGCCTCTCTCTCTCTCTGTGTGCCTCTCTCTCTCTGTGCCTCTCTCTCTCTGCCTCTCTCTCTCTGTGCCTCTCTCTCCCTCTCCGTGCCTCTCTCTCTCTCTGTGCCACTCTCTCTGTGTGCCTCTCTCTCTCTCTGTGTGCCTCTCTCACTCTCTCTGTGCCTCTCTCACTCTCTCGGTGGCTCACTCTCTCTCTGTGCCTGCCTCTCTCTCTGTCTGTGCCTCTCTCTGTCTGTGCCTCTCTCTGTCTGTGCCTCTCTCTCTGTGTGCCTCTCTCTCTCTCTGTGCCTCTCTCTCTCTGTCTCTCTCTCTCTCTGTGCCTCTCTCTCTGTGCCTCTCTCTCTCTCTGTGCCTCTCTCTCTGTGCCTCTCTCTCTCTCTCTGTGTGCCCCTCTCTGTGCCTCTCTGTCTCTCTCTCTGCCTCTCTCACTCTCTCTCTGTGTGCCTCTCTCTCTCTGTGCCTCTCTCTCTCTCTCTGTGCCTCTCTCTCTATGTGCCTCACTCTCTCTCTCTGTGCCTCTCTCTCGCTGTGTGTGTCTCTCTCTCTGTCTCTCTCTCTCTGTGTGCCTCTCTCCCTCTGTGCCTCTCTCTCTCTGTGCCTCTCTCTCTCTGTGCCTCTCTCTCTCTCTGTGTCTCTCTCTCTGTGTGCCTCTCTCTCTGTGCCTCTCTCTCTCTCTGTGCCTCTCTCTCTCTCTGTGCCTCTCTCTCTCTCTGTGCTTCTCTCTCTCTGTCTCTCTCTCTCTCTCTGTGCCTCTCTCACTCTCTCTGTGCCTCTCTCACTCTCTGTGCCTCTCTCTCTCTGTCTCTCTCTCTCTCTGTCTCTTTCTCTCTCTCTGTGCCTGCCTCTCTCTCTGTCTGTGCCTCTCTCTGTCTGTGCCTCTCTCTGTCTGTGCCTCTCTCTCTCTGTGCCTCTCACTCTCTCTGTGCCTCTCTCACTCTCTCTGTGCCTCTCTCAATCTCTCTGTGCCTCTCTCAATCTCTCTGTGCCTCTCTCACTCTCTCTGTGCCTTGCTCTTTGTGTGCCTCTCTCTCGCTCTCTGTGCCTCTCTCTCTCTGTCTGCCTCTCTCTCTCTCTGTCCCTCTCTCTCTGTCTCTGTGCCTCTGTCTCTCTGTGTGCCTCTGTCTCTCTGTCTCTCTCTCTCTCTGTGCCTCTCTCTCTCTCTCTGTGCCTCTCTCTCTCTCTCTCTGTGCTTCTCTCTCTCTGTCTCTCTCTCTCTCTCTCTGTGCCTCTCTCACTCTCTTTGTGCCTCTCTCACTCTCTTTGTGCCTCTCTCACTCTCTTTGTGCCTCTCTCACTCTCTGTGCCTCTCTCTCTCTGTCTCTCTCTCTCTGTGCCTCTTTCTCTCTGTGTGCCTCTCTCTCTCTGTGTGTGCCTCTCTCACTCTCTGTGTGCCTCTCTCACTCTCTTTGTGCCTCTCTCACTCTCTGTGCCTCTCTCTCTCTGTCTCTCTCTCTCTGTGCCTCTTTCTCTCTGTGTGCCTCTCTCTCTCTGTGTGTGCCTCTCACTCTCTGTGTGCCTCTCTCACTCTCTGTGTGCCTCTCTCACTCTCTGTGTGCCTCTCTCACTCTCTGTGTGCCTCTCTCACTCTCTCTGTGTGCCTCTCTCTCGCTCTCTCCGTGCCTCGCTCTCTGTGTGCCTCTCTCTCTCTCTCTCTCTCTGTCCCTCTCTCTCTCTGTGCCTCGCTCTCTCTCTGTGTGCCTCGCTCTCTGTGTGCCTCTCTCTCTCTCTGTGTGCCTCTCTCTTTGTGTCTCTCTCTCTCTCTCTCTGTGCCTCTCTCTTTGTGTCTCTCTCTCTCTGTGTGCCTCTCTCTCTCTCTGTGTGTGCCTCACTCTCTCTGTGTGCCTCTCTCTTTGTGTCTCTCTCTCTGTGTGTGCCTCTCTCTGTGTGTGTCTCTCTCTCTCTCTGTGCCTCTCTCTGTGTGTGTCTCTCTCTCTCTCTGTGCCTTTCTCTCTCTCTCTGTGCCTCTCTCTCTGTGTGTGCCTCTCTCTCTCTGTGTGTATGTCTCTCTCTCTCTCTGTGCCTCTCTCTCTGTGTGTGCCTCTCTCTCTCTCTGTGTATGTCTCTCTCTCTCCCTGTGCCTCTCTCTCTCTATCTCTCTCTCTCTGTGTGCCTCTCTCTCTCTCTCTCTGTGTGCCTCTCTCTCTCTCTCTCTGTGCCTGTCTCTCTCTCTGTGCCTCTCTGTCTCTCTCTCTCTCTGTGCCTCTCTCTCTCTCTGTGCCTCTCTCTCTCTGTCTCTCTCTCTCTCTGTGCCTCTCTCACTCTCTTTGTGCCTCTCTCACTCTCTGTGCCTCTCTCTCTCTCTGTCTCTCTCTGTGCCACTTTCTCTCTCTCTGTGTGCCTCTCTCTCTCTGTGTGTGCCTCTCTCTCTGTGTGTGCCTCTCTCACTCTCTGTGTGCCTCTCTCACTCTCTCTGTGTGCCTCTCTCTCGCTCTCTCCGTGCCTCGCTCTCTGTGTGCCTCTCTCTCTCTCTCTCTCTGAGTGCCTCTCTCTCTCTCTCTGTGTGCCTCTCTCTCTCTCTCTCTGAGTGCCTCTCTCTCTCTCTCTGTGTGCCTCTCTCTATCTCTCTCTGTCCCTCTCTCTCTGTGTGCCTCGCTCTCTCTCTCTGTGTGCCTCGCTCTCTCTGTGTGCCTCTCTCTCTCTCTCTGTGCCTCTCTCTTTGTGTCTCTCTCTCTCTCTCTGTGTGCCTCTCTCTTTGTGTGTCTCTCTCTCTGTGTGCCTCTCTCTCTGTGTGCCTCTCTCTTTGTGTCTCTCTCTCTCTCTGTGTGTGCCTCTCTCTTTGTGTGTCTCTCTCTCTCTCTGTGTCTCTCTCTCTCTGTGCCTCTCTCTCTCTCTGTGCCTTTCTCTCTCTCTCTGTGCCTCTCTCTCTCTCTATGCCTCTCTCTCTGTGTGTGCCTCTCTCTCTCTCTCTGTGTGCCTCTCTCTCTCTCTCTGTGCCTCTCTCTCTCTCTCTGTCTCTGTCTCTCTGTGTGCCTCTCTCTCTCTCTCTCTGTGCCTCTCTCTCTCTCTCTCTCTCTGGGCCTCTCTCTCTCTCTCTGTGCCTCTCTCTCTCTCTCTGTTTGCCTCGCTCTCTCTGTGTACCTCTCTCTCTCTCTGTGTGCCTCTCTCTTTGTGTCTCTCTCTCTCTCTGTGTACCTCTCTCTTTGTGTCTCTCACTCTCTTTGTGCCTCTCTCACTCTCTTTGTGCCTCTCTCACTCTCTGTGCCTCTCTCTCTCTGTCTCTCTCTCTCTGTGCCTCTTTCTCTCTGTGTGCCTCTCTCTCTCTGTGTGTGCCTCTCTCACTCTCTGTGTGCCTCTCTCACTCTCTGTGTGCCTCTCTCACTCTCTGTGTGCCTCTCTCACTCTCTCTGTGTGCCTCTCTCTCGCTCTCTCCGTGCCTCGCTCTCTGTGTGCCTCTCTCTCTCTCTCTCTGAGTGCCTCTCTCTCTCTCTCTCTCTCTCTGTCCCTCTCTCTCTCTGTGCCTCGCTTTCTCTCTCTGTGTGCCTCGCTCTCTCTGTGTGCCTCTCTCTCTCTCTGTGTGCCTCTCTCTTTGTGTCTCTCTCTCTCTCTCTCTGTGCCTCTCTCTTTGTGTCTCTCTCTCTCTGTGTGCCTCTCTCTCTCTCTCTGTGTGCCTCACTCTCTCTGTGTGCCTCTCTCTTTGTGTCTCTCTCTCTCTCTGTGTGTGCCTCTCTCTGTGTGTGTCTCTCTCTCTCTCTGTGCCTCTCTCTGTGTGTGTCTCTCTCTCTCTCTCTCTGTGCCTTTCTCTCTCTCTCTGTGCCTCTCTCTCTCTCTGTGCCTCTCTCTCTCTGTGTGTATGTCTCTCTCTCTCTCTGTGCCTCTCTCTCTGTGTGTGCCTCTCTCTCTCTGTGTGTATGTCTCTCTCTCTCCCTGTGCCTCTCTCTCTCTATCTCTCTCTCTCTGTGTGCCTCTCTCTCTCTCTCTGTGCCTCTCTCTCTCTCTGTGCCTCTCTCTCTCTGTGTGTATGTCTCTCTCTCTCTCTGTGCCTCTCTCTCTGTGTGTGCCTCTCTCTCTCTGTGTGTATGTCTCTCTCTCTCCCTGTGCCTCTCTCTCTCTATCTCTCTCTCTCTGTGTGCCTCTCTCTCTCTCTCTCTGTGTGCCTCTCTCTCTCTCTCTCTGTGCCTGTCTCTCTCTGTGCCTCTCTGTCTCTCTCTCTCTGTGCCTCTCTCTCTCTCTGTGCCTCTCTCTCTCTGTCTCTCTCTCTCTCTCTGTGCCTCTCTCACTCTCTTTGTGCCTCTCTCACTCTCTGTGCCTCTCTCTCTCTCTGTCTCTCTCTGTGCCTCTTTCTCTCTCTCTGTGTGCCTCTCTCTCTCTGTGTGTGCCTCTCTCTCTGTGTGTGCCTCTCTCACTCTCTGTGTGCCTCTCTCACTCTCTGTGTGCCTCTCTCACTCTCTCTGTGTGCCTCTCTCTCGCTCTCTCCGTGCCTCGCTCTCTGTGTGCCTCTCTCTCTCTCTCTGAGTGCCTCTCTCTCTCTCTCTGTGTGCCTCTCTCTATCTCTCTCTGTCCCTCTCTCTCTGTGTGCCTCGCTCTCTCTCTCTGTGTGCCTCGCTCTCTCTGTGTGCCTCTCTCTCTCTCTCTGTGCCTCTCTCTTTGTGTCTCTCTCTCTCTCTCTGTGTGCCTCTCTCTTTGTGTGTCTCTCTCTCTGTGTGCCTCTCTCTCTGTGTGCCTCTCTCTTTGTGTCTCTCTCTCTCTCTGTGTGTGCCTCTCTCTTTGTGTGTCTCTCTCTCTCTCTGTGTCTCTCTCTCTCTGTGCCTCTCTCTCTCTCTGTGCCTTTCTCTCTCTCTCTGTGCCTCTCTCTCTCTCTATGCCTCTCTCTGTGTGTGCCTCTCTCTCTCTCTCTGTGTGTGCCTCTCTCTCTCTCTCTGTGCCTCTCTCTCTCTCTCTGTCTCTGTCTCTCTGTGTGCCTCTCTCTCTCTCTGTGCCTCTCTCTCTCTCTCTCTCTCTGTGCCTCTCTCTCTCTCTCTGTTTGCCTCGCTCTCTCTGTGTGCCTCTCTCTCTCTCTGTGTGCCTCTCTCTTTGTGTCTCTCTCTCTCTCTGTGTACCTCTCTCTTTGTGTCTCTCTCTCTCTGTGTGCCTCTCTCTCTCTCTGTGTGCTTCGCTCTCTCTGTGTGCCTCTCTCTCTCTCTGTGTGCCTCTCTCTTTGTGTCTCTCTCTCTCTGTGTGTGCCTCTCTCTTTGTGTCTCTCTCTCTCTCTCTGTGCCTTTCTCTCTCTCTGTGTGCCTCTCTCTCTCTCTCTGTGCCTCTCTCTCTGTGTGTGCCTCTCTCTCTCTCTGTGTGTGTGTCTCTCTCTCTCCCTGTGCCTCTCTCTCTCTGTGTGTGCCTCTCTCCCTCTCTCTGTGTGTGCCTCTCTCTCTCTCTCTGTGCCTCTCTCTCTCTCTGTGCCTCTCTGTCTCTCTCTCTCTCTGTGCCTCTCTCTCTCTCTGTGCCTCTCTCTCTGTGTGCCTCTCTCTCTCTCTGTGCCTCTCTCTCTCTGTGCCTCTCTCTCTGTGCCTCTCTCTCTCTCTGTGCCTCTCTCTCTGTGCCTCTCTCTCTCTCTCTGTGTGCCCCTCTCTGTGCCTCTCTGTCTCTCTCTCTGCCTCTCTCACTCTCTCTCTGTGTGCCTCTCTCTCTCTGTGCCTCTCTCTCTCTCTCTGTGCCTTTCTCTCTATGTGCCTCACTCTCTCTCTCTGTGCCTCTCTCTCGCTGTGTGTGTCTCTCTCTCTCTGTCTCTCTCTCTCTGTGTGCCTCTCTCCCTCTGTGCCTCTCTCTCTCTGTGCCTCTCTCTCTCTCTCTGTGTCTCTCTCTCTGTGCCTCTCTCTCTCTCTGTGCCTCTCTCTCTCTCTGTGCCTCTCTCTCTCTCTGTGCTTCTCTCTCTCTGTCTCTCTCTCTCTCTCTGTGCCTCTCTCTCTGTGCCTCTCTCACTCTCTCTGTGCCTCTCTCACTCTCTGTGCCTCTCTCTCTCTGTCTCTCTCTCTCTCTCTGTGCCTTTCTCTCTCTCTGTGTGCCTCTCTCTCTCTCTCTGTGCCTCTCTCTCTCTCTCTGTCTCTGTCTCTCTGTGTGCCTCTCTCTCTCTCTCTCTGTGCCTCTCTCTCTCTCTCTCTCTGGGCCTCTCTCTCTCTCTCTGTGCCTCTCTCTCTCTCTCTGTTTGCCTCGCTCTCTCTGTGTACCTCTCTCTCTCTCTGTGTGCCTCTCTCTTTGTGTCTCTCTCTCTCTCTGTGTACCTCTCTCTTTGTGTCTCTCACTCTCTTTGTGCCTCTCTCACTCTCTTTGTGCCTCTCTCACTCTCTGTGCCTCTCTCTCTCTGTCTCTCTCTCTCTGTGCCTCTTTCTCTCTGTGTGCCTCTTTCTCTCTGTGTGCCTCTCTCTCTCTGTGTGTGCCTCTCTCACTCTCTGTGTGCCTCTCTCACTCTCTGTGTGCCTCTCTCACTCTCTGTGTGCCTCTCTCACTCTCTCTGTGTGCCTCTCTCTCGCTCTCTCCGCGCCTCGCTCTCTGTGTGCCTCTCTCTCTCTCTCTCTGAGTGCCTCTCTCTCTCTCTCTCTCTCTCTGTCCCTCTCTCTCTCTGTGCCTCGCTTTCTCTCTCTGTGTGCCTCGCTCTCTCTGTGTGCCTCTCTCTCTCTCTGTGTGCCTCTCTCTTTGTGTCTCTCTCTCTCTCTCTCTGTGCCTCTCTCTTTGTGTCTCTCTCTCTCTGTGTGCCTCTCTCTCTCTCTCTGTGTGCCTCACTCTCTCTGTGTGCCTCTCTCTTTGTGTCTCTCTCTCTCTCTGTGTGTGCCTCTCTCTGTGTGTGTCTCTCTCTCTCTCTGTGCCTCTCTCTGTGTGTGTCTCTCTCTCTCTCTCTCTGTGCCTTTCTCTCTCTCTCTGTGCCTCTCTCTCTCTCTGTGCCTCTCTCTCTCTGTGTGTATGTCTCTCTCTCTCTCTGTGCCTCTCTCTCTGTGTGTGCCTCTCTCTCTCTCTGTGTATGTCTCTCTCTCTCCCTGTGCCTCTCTCTCTCTATCTCTCTCTCTCTGTGTGCCTCTTTCTCTCTCTCTGTGCCTCTCTCTCTCTCTGTGCCTCTCTCTCTCTGTGTGTATGTCTCTCTCTCTCTCTGTGCCTCTCTCTCTGTGTGTGCCTCTCTCTCTCTGTGTGTATGTCTCTCTCTCTCCCTGTGCCTCTCTCTCTCTATCTCTCTCTCTCTGTGTGCCTCTCTCTCTCTCTCTCTGTGTGCCTCTCTCTCTCTCTCTCTGTGCCTGTCTCTCTCTGTGCCTCTCTGTCTCTCTCTCTCTGTGCCTCTCTCTCTCTCTGTGCCTCTCTCTCTCTGTCTCTCTCTCTCTCTCTGTGCCTCTCTCACTCTCTTTGTGCCTCTCTCACTCTCTGTGCCTCTCTCTCTCTCTGTCTCTCTCTGTGCCTCTTTCTCTCTCTCTGTGTGCCTCTCTCTCTCTGTGTGTGCCTCTCTCTCTGTGTGTGCCTCTCTCACTCTCTGTGTGCCTCTCTCACTCTCTGTGTGCCTCTCTCACTCTCTCTGTGTGCCTCTCTCTCGCTCTCTCCGTGCCTCGCTCTCTGTGTGCCTCTCTCTCTCTCTCTGAGTGCCTCTCTCTCTCTCTCTGTGTGCCTCTCTCTATCTCTCTCTGTCCCTCTCTCTCTGTGTGCCTCGCTCTCTCTCTCTGTGTGCCTCGCTCTCTCTGTGTGCCTCTCTCTCTCTCTCTGTGCCTCTCTCTTTGTGTCTCTCTCTCTCTCTCTGTGTGCCTCTCTCTTTGTGTGTCTCTCTCTCTCTGTGCCTCTCTCTCTGTGTGCCTCTCTCTTTGTGTCTCTCTCTCTCTCTGTGTGTGCCTCTCTCTTTGTGTGTCTCTCTCTCTCTCTGTGTCTCTCTCTCTCTGTGCCTCTCTCTCTCTCTGTGCCTTTCTCTCTCTCTCTGTGCCTCTCTCTCTCTCTATGCCTCTCTCTGTGTGTGCCTCTCTCTCTCTCTCTGTGTGTGCCTCTCTCTCTCTCTCTGTGCCTCTCTCTCTCTCTCTGTCTCTGTCTCTCTGTGTGCCTCTCTCTCTCTCTGTGCCTCTCTCTCTCTCTCTCTCTCTGTGCCTCTCTCTCTCTCTCTGTTTGCCTCGCTCTCTCTGTGTGCCTCTCTCTCTCTCTGTGTGCCTCTCTCTTTGTGTCTCTCTCTCTCTCTGTGTACCTCTCTCTTTGTGTCTCTCTCTCTCTGTGTGCCTCTCTCTCTCTCTGTGTGCTTCGCTCTCTCTGTGTGCCTCTCTCTCTCTCTGTGTGCCTCTCTCTTTGTGTCTCTCTCTCTCTGTGTGTGCCTCTCTCTTTGTGTCTCTCTCTCTCTCTCTGTGCCTTTCTCTCTCTCTGTGTGCCTCTCTCTCTCTCTCTGTGCCTCTCTCTCTGTGTGTGCCTCTCTCTCTCTCTGTGTGTGTGTCTCTCTCTCTCCCTGTGCCTCTCTCTCTCTGTGTGTGCCTCTCTCCCTCTCTCTGTGTGTGCCTCTCTCTCTCTCTCTGTGCCTCTCTCTCTCTCTGTGCCTCTCTGTCTCTCTCTCTCTCTGTGCCTCTCTCTCTCTCTGTGCCTCTCTCTCTGTGTGCCTCTCTCTCTCTCTGTGCCTCTCTCTCTCTGTGCCTCTCTCTCTGTGCCTCTCTCTCTCTCTGTGCCTCTCTCTCTGTGCCTCTCTCTCTCTCTCTGTGTGCCCCTCTCTGTGCCTCTCTGTCTCTCTCTCTGCCTCTCTCACTCTCTCTCTGTGTGCCTCTCTCTCTCTGTGCCTCTCTCTCTCTCTCTGTGCCTTTCTCTCTATGTGCCTCACTCTCTCTCTCTGTGCCTCTCTCTCGCTGTGTGTGTCTCTCTCTCTCTGTCTCTCTCTCTCTGTGTGCCTCTCTCCCTCTGTGCCTCTCTCCCTCTGTGCCTCTCTCCCTCTGTGCCTCTCTCTCTCTGTGCCTCTCTCTCTCTCTGTGTCTCTCTCTCTGTGTGCCTCTCTCTCTGTGCCTCTCTCTCTCTCTGTGCCTCTCTCTCTCTCTGTGCTTCTCTCTCTCTGTCTCTCTCTCTCTCTCTGTGCCTCTCTCTCTGTGCCTCTCTCACTCTCTCTGTGCCTCTCTCACTCTCTGTGCCTCTCTCTCTCTGTCTCTCTCTCTCTCTGTCTCTTTCTCTCTCTCTGTGTGCCTCTCTCTCTCTGTGTGTGCCTCGCTGTGTGTGCCTCTCTCACTCTCTGTGTGCCTCTCTCACTCTCTGTGTGCCTCTCTCACTCTCTGTGTGCCTCTCTCACTCTCTCTCTGTGCCTCTCTCTCTCGCTCTCTCCGTGCCTCGCTCTCTCTGTGCCTCTCTCTCTCTCTTTGAGTGCCTCTCTCTCTCTCTTTGTGTGCCTCTCTCTCTCTCTGTGCCTCTCTCTCTCTGTGTGTGTCTCTCTCTCTGTGTCTCTCTCTCTGTGTGCCTCTCTCTCTCTCTGTGTGCCTCTCTCTCTCTCTGTGTGCCTCTCTCTCTCTGTGTGCCTCTCTCTCTCTGTGCCTCTCTCTCTCTGCCTCTCTCTCTCTGTGCCTCTCTCTCCCTCTCCGTGCCTCTCTCTCTCTGTGTGCCACTCTCTCTGTGTGCCTCTCTCTCTCTCTGTGTGCCTCTCTCACTCTCTCTGTGCCTCTCTCACTCTCTCGGTGGCTCACTCTCTCTCTGTGCCTGCCTCTCTCTCTGTCTGTGCCTCTCTCTGTCTGTGCCTCTCTCTGTCTGTGCCTCTCTCTCTCTGTGCCTCTCTCTCTCTGTGCCTCTCTCACTCTCTCTGTGCCTCTCTCACTCTCTGTGCCTCTCTCTCTCTGTCTCTCTCTCTCTCTGTCTCTTTCTCTCTCTCTGTGTGCCTCTCTCTCTCTGTGTGTGCCTCTCTGTGTGTGCCTCTCTCACTCTCTGTGTGCCTCTCTCACTCTCTGTGTGCCTCTCTCACTCTCTCTCTGTGCCTCTCTCTCTCGCTCTCTCCGTGCCTCGCTCTCTCTGTGCCTCTCTCTCTCTCTTTGAGTGCCTCTCTCTCTCTCTTTGTGTGCCTCTCTCTCTCTCTCTCTGTGCCTCTCTCTCTCTGTGTGTGTCTCTCTCTCTGTGTCTCTCTCTCTGTGTGCCTCTCTCTCCCTCTCCGTGCCTCTCTCTCTCTGTGTGCCACTCTCTCTGTGTGCCTCTCTCTCTCTCTGTGTGCCTCTCTCACTCTCTCTGTGCCTCTCTCAATCTCTCGGTGGCTCACTCTCTCTCTGTGCCTGCCTCTCTCTCTGTCTGTGCCTCTCTCTGTCTGTGCCTCTCTCTGTCTGTGCCTCTCTCTCTGTGTGCCTCTCTCTCTCTCTGTGCCTCTCTCTCTCTGTCTCTCTCTCTCTCTGTGCCTCTCTCTCTGTGCCTCTCTCTCTCTCTGTGCCTCTCTCTCTCTCTCTGTGTGCCCCTCTCTGTGCCTCTCTGTCTCTCTCTCTGCCTCTCTCACTCTCTCTCTGTGTGCCTCTCTCTCTCTGTGCCTCTCTCTCTCTCTCTGTGCCTCTCTCTCTATGTGCCTCACTCTCTCTCTCTGTGCCTCTCTCTCGCTGTGTGTGTCTCTCTCTCTGTCTCTCTCTCTCTGTGTGCCTCTCTCCCTCTGTGCCTCTCTCTCTCTGTGCCTCTCTCTCTCTGTGCCTCTCTCTCTCTGTGCCTCTCTCTCTCTCTGTGTCTCTCTCTCTGTGTGCCTCTCTCTCTGTGCCTCTCTCTCTCTCTGTGCCTCTCTCTCTCTCTGTGCTTCTCTCTCTCTGTCTCTCTCTCTCTCTCTGTGCCTCTCTCACTCTCTCTGTGCCTCTCTCACTCTCTGTGCCTCTCTCTCTCTGTCTCTCTCTCTCTCTGTCTCTTTCTCTCTCTCTGTGCCTGCCTCTCTCTCTGTCTGTGCCTCTCTCTGTCTGTGCCTCTCTCTGTCTGTGCCTCTCTCTGTCTGTGCCTCTCTCTCTCTGTGCCTCTCACTCTCTCTGTGCCTCTCTCAATCTCTCTGTGCCTCTCTCAATCTCTCTGTGCCTCTCTCACTCTCTCTGTGCCTTGCTCTTTGTGTGCCTCTCTCTCGCTCTCTGTGCCTCTCTCTCTCTGTCTGCCTCTCTCTCTCTCTGTCCCTCTCTCTCTGTCTCTGTGCCTCTGTCTCTCTGTGTGCCTCTGTCTCTCTGTCTCTCTCTCTCTCTGTGCCTCTCTCTCTCTCTCTGTGCCTCTCTCTCTCTCTCTCTCTCTGTGCTTCTCTCTCTCTGTCTCTCTCTCTCTCTCTCTGTGCCTCTCTCACTCTCTTTGTGCCTCTCTCACTCTCTTTGTGCCTCTCTCACTCTCTGTGCCTCTCTCTCTCTGTCTCTCTCTCTCTGTGCCTCTTTCTCTCTGTGTGCCTCTCTCTCTCTGTGTGTGCCTCTCTCTCTCTGTGTGTGCCTCTCTCACTCTCTGTGTGCCTCTCTCACTCTCTTTGTGCCTCTCTCACTCTCTGTGCCTCTCTCTCTCTGTCTCTCTCTCTCTGTGCCTCTTTCTCTCTGTGTGCCTCTCTCTCTCTGTGTGTGCCTCTCTCACTCTCTGTGTGCCTCTCTCACTCTCTGTGTGCCTCTCTCACTCTCTGTGTGCCTCTCTCACTCTCTCTGTGTGCCTCTCTCTCGCTCTCTCCGTGCCTCGCTCTCTGTGTGCCTCTCTCTCTCTCTCTCTCTCTGTCCCTCTCTCTCTCTGTGCCTCGCTCTCTCTCTGTGTGCCTCGCTCTCTCTGTGTGCCTCTCTCTCTCTCTGTGTGCCTCTCTCTTTGTGTCTCTCTCTCTCTCTCTCTGTGCCTCTCTCTTTGTGTCTCTCTCTCTCTGTGTGCCTCTCTCTCTCTCTGTGTGTGCCTCACTCTCTCTGTGTGCCTCTCTCTTTGTGTCTCTCTCTCTCTGTGTGCCTCTCTCTGTGTGTGTCTCTCTCTCTCTCTGTGCCTCTCTCTGTGTGTGTCTCTCTCTCTCTCTGTGCCTTTCTCTCTCTCTCTGTGCCTCTCTCTCTGTGTGTGCCTCTCTCTCTCTGTGTGTATGTCTCTCTCTCTCTCTGTGCCTCTCTCTCTGTGTGTGCCTCTCTCTCTCTCTGTGTATGTCTCTCTCTCTCCCTGTGCCTCTCTCTCTCTATCTCTCTCTCTCTGTGTGCCTCTCTCTCTCTCTCTCTGTGTGCCTCTCTCTCTCTCTCTCTGTGCCTGTCTCTCTCTCTGTGCCTCTCTGTCTCTCTCTCTCTCTGTGCCTCTCTCTCTCTCTGTGCCTCTCTCTCTCTGTCTCTCTCTCTCTCTCTGTGCCTCTCTCACTCTCTTTGTGCCTCTCTCACTCTCTGTGCCTCTCTCTCTCTCTGTCTCTCTCTGTGCCTCTTTCTCTCTCTCTGTGTGCCTCTCTCTCTCTGTGTGTGCCTCTCTCTCTGTGTGTGCCTCTCTCACTCTCTGTGTGCCTCTCTCACTCTCTGTGTGCCTCTCTCACTCTCTCTGTGTGCCTCTCTCTCGCTCTCTCCGTGCCTCGCTCTCTGTGTGCCTCTCTCTCTCTCTCTGAGTGCCTCTCTCTCTCTCTCTCTGAGTGCCTCTCTCTCTCTCTCTGAGTGCCTCTCTCTCTCTCTCTGTGTGCCTCTCTCTATCTCTCTCTGTCCCTCTCTCTCTGTGTGCCTCGCTCTCTCTCTCTGTGTGCCTCGCTCTCTCTGTGTGCCTCTCTCTCTCTCTCTGTGCCTCTCTCTTTGTGTCTCTCTCTCTCTCTCTGTGTGCCTCTCTCTTTGTGTGTCTCTCTCTCTGTGTGCCTCTCTCTCTGTGTGCCTCTCTGTGTGTGCCTCTCTCTCTCTCTGTGTGTGCCTCTCTCTTTGTGTGTCTCTCTCTCTCTCTGTGTCTCTCTCTCTCTGTGCCTCTCTCTCTCTGTGCCTTTCTCTCTCTCTCTGTGCCTCTCTCTCTCTCTATGCCTCTCTCTCTGTGTGTGCCTCTCTCTCTCTCTCTGTGTGCCTCTCTCTCTCTCTCTGTGCCTCTCTCTCTCTCTCTGTCTCTGTCTCTCTGTGTGCCTCTCTCTCTCTCTCTCTGTGCCTCTCTCTCTCTCTCTCTCTCTGGGCCTCTCTCTCTCTCTCTGTGCCTCTCTCTCTCTCTCTGTTTGACTCGCTCTCTCTGTGTACCTCTCTCTCTCTCTGTGTGCCTCTCTCTTTGTGTCTCTCTCTCTCTCTGTGTACCTCTCTCTTTGTGTCTCTCTCTCTCTGTGTGCCTCTCTCTCTCTCTGTGTGCCTCGCTCTCTCTGTGTGCCTCTCTCTCTCTCTGTGTGCCTCTCTCTTTGTGTCTCTCTCTCTCTGTGTGTGCCTCTCTCTTTGTGTCTCTCTCTCTCTCTCTGTGCCTTTCTCTCCCTCTGTGTGCCTCTCTCTCTCTCTCTGTGCCTTTCTCTCTGTGTGTGCCTCTCTCTCTCTCTGTGTGTGTGTCTCTCTCTCTCCCTGTGCCTCTCTCTCTCTGTGTGTGCCTCTCTCCCTCTCTCTGTGTGTGCCTCTCTCTCTCTCTCTGTGCCTCTCTCTCTCTCTGTGCCTCTCTGTCTCTCTCTCTCTCTGTGCCTCTCTCTCTCTCTGTGCCTCTCTCTCTCTCTGTGCCTCTCTCTCTGTGTGCCTCTCTCTCTCTCTGTGCCTCTCTCTCTCTGTCTCTCTCTCTCTCTGTGCCTCTCTCTCTGTGCCTCTCTCTCTCTCTGTGCCTCTCTCTCTGTGCCTCTCTCTCTCTCTCTGTGTGCCCCTCTCTGTGCCTCTCTGTCTCTCTCTCTGCCTCTCTCACTCTCTCTCTGTGTGCCTCTCTCTCTCTGTGCCTCTCTCTCTCTCTCTGTGCCTCTCTCTCTATGTGCCTCACTCTCTCTCTCTGTGCCTCTCTCTCGCTGTGTGTGTCTCTCTCTCTCTGTCTCTCTCTCTCTGTGTGCCTCTCTCCCTCTGTGCCTCTCTCTCTCTGTGCCTCTCTCTCTCTCTGTGTCTCTCTCTCTGTGTGCCTCTCTCTCTGTGCCTCTCTCTCTCTCTGTGCCTCTCTCTCTCTCTGTGCCTCTCTCTCTCTCTGTGTGCCTCGCTCTCTCTGTGTGCCTCTCTCTCTCTCTGTGTGCCTCTCTCTTTGTGTCTCTCTCTCTCTGTGTGTGCCTCTCTCTTTGTGTCTCTCTCTCTCTCTCTGTGCCTTTCTCTCTCTCTGTGTGCCTCTCTCTCTCTCTCTGTGCCTCTCTCTCTGTGTGTGCCTCTCTCTCTCTCTGTGTGTGTGTCTTTCTCTCTCCCTGTGCCTCTCTCTCTCTGTGTGTGCCTCTCTCCCTCTCTCTGTGTGTGCCTCTCTCTCTCTCTCTGTGCCTCTCTCTCTCTCTGTGCCTCTCTGTCTCTCTCTCTCTCTGTGCCTCTCTCTCTCTCTGTGCCTCTCTCTCTGTGTGCCTCTCTCTCTCTCTGTGCCTCTCTCTCTCTGTCTCTCTCTCTCTCTGTGCCTCTCTCTCTGTGCCTCTCTCTCTCTCTGTGCCTCTCTCTCTGTGCCTCTCTCTCTCTCTCTGTGTGCCCCTCTCTGTGCCTCTCTGTCTCTCTCTCTGCCTCTCTCACTCTCTCTCTGTGTGCCTCTCTCTCTCTGTGCCTCTCTCGCTCTCTCTGTGCCTCTCTCTCTATGTGCCTCACTCTCTCTCTCTGTGCCTCTCTCTCGCTGTGTGTGTGTCTCTCTCTCTGTCTCTCTCTCTCTGTGTGCCTCTCTCCCTCTGTGCCTCTCTCTCTCTCTGTGTCTCTCTCTCTGTGTGCCTCTCTCTCTGTGCCTCTCTCTCTCTCTGTGCCTCTCTCTCTCTCTGTGCTTCTCTCTCTCTGTCTCTCTCTCTCTCTCTGTGCCTCTCTCTCTGTGCCTCTCTCACTCTCTCTGTGCCTCTCTCACTCTCTGTGCCTCTCTCTCTCTGTCTCTCTCTGTCTCTTTCTCTCTCTCTGTGTGCCTCTCTCTCTCTGTGTGTGCCTCTCTGTGTGTGCCTCTCTCACTCTCTGTGTGCCTCTCTCACTCTCTGTGTGCCTCTCTCACTCTCTCTCTGTGCCTCTCTCTCTCGCTCTCTCCGTGCCTCGCTCTCTCTGTGCCTCTCTCTCTCTCTTTGAGTGCCTCTCTCTCTCTCTTTGTGTGCCTCTCTCTCTCTCTCTCTGTGCCTCTCTCTCTCTGTGTGTGTCTCTCTCTCTGTGTCTCTCACTCTCTGTGCCTCTCTCTCTCTGTCTCTCTCTCTCTCTGTCTCTTTCTCTCTCTCTGTGCCTGCCTCTCTCTCTGTCTGTGCCTCTCTCTGTCTGTGCCTCTCTCTGTCTGTGCCTCTCTCTCTCTGTGCCTCTCACTCTCTCTGTGCCTCTCACTCTCTCTGTGCCTCTCTCACTCTCTCTGTGCCTCTCTCAATCTCTCTGTGCCTCTCTCAATCTCTCTGTGCCTCTCTCAATCTCTCTGTGCCTCTCTCAATCTCTCTGTGCCTCTCTCACTCTCTCTGTGCCTTGCTCTTTGTGTGCCTCTCTCTCGCTCTCTGTGCCTCTCTCTCTCTGTCTGCCTCTCTCTCTCTCTGTCCCTCTCTCTCTGTCTCTGTGCCTCTGTCTCTCTGTGTGCCTCTGTCTCTCTGTCTCTCTCTCTCTCTGTGACTCTCTCTCTCTCTCTGTGACTCTCTCTCTCTCTCTCTGTGCATCTCTCTCTCTGTCTCTCTCTCTCTCTCTCTGTGCCTCTCTCACTCTCTTTGTGCCTCTCTCACTCTCTTTGTGCCTCTCTCACTCTCTGTGCCTCTCTCTCTCTGTCTCTCTCTCTCTGTGCCTCTTTCTCTCTGTGTGCCTCTCTCTCTCTGTGTGTGCCTCTCTCACTCTCTGTGTGCCTCTCTCACTCTCTTTGTGCCTCTCTCACTCTCTGTGCCTCTCTCTCTCTGTCTCTCTCTCTCTGTGCCTCTTTCTCTCTCTGTGCCTCTTTCTCTCTGTGTGCCTCTCTCTCTCTGTGTGTGCCTCTCTCACTCTCTGTGTGCCTCTCTCACTCTCTGTGTGCCTCTCTCACTCTCTGTGTGCCTCTCTCACTCTCTGTGTGCCTCTCTCACTCTCTCTGTGTGTGCCTCTCTCTTTGTGTGTCTCTCTCTCTCTCTGTGTCTCTCTCTCTCTGTGCCTCTCTCTCTCTCTGTGCCTTTCTCTCTCTCTCTGTGCCTCTCTCTCTCTCTATTCCTCTCTCTCTGTGTGTGCCTCTCTCTCTCTCTCTGTGTGCCTCTCTCTCTCTCTCTGTGCCTCTCTCTCTCTCTCTGTCTCTGTCTCTCTGTGTGCCTCTCTCTCTCTCTCTCTGTGCCTCTCTCTCTCTCTCTCTCTCTCTGGGCCTCTCTCTCTCTCTCTGTGCCTCTCTCTCTCTCTCTGTTTGCCTCGCTCTCTCTGTGTACCTCTCTCTCTCTCTGTGTGCCTCTCTCTTTGTGTCTCTCTCTCTCTCTGTGTACCTCTCTCTTTGTGTCTCTCTCTCTCTGTGTGCCTCTCTCTCTCTCTGTGTGCCTCGCTCTCTCTGTGTGCCTCTCTCTCTCTCTGTGTGCCTCTCTCTTTGTGTCTCTCTCTCTCTGTGTGTGCCTCTCTCTTTGTGTCTCTCTCTCTCTCTCTGTGCCTTTCTCTCCCTCTGTGTGCCTCTCTCTCTCTCTCTGTGCCTTTCTCTCTGTGTGTGCCTCTCTCTCTCTCTGTGTGTGCCTCTCTCTCTCTCTGTGTGTGTGTCTCTCTCTCTCCCTGTGCCTCTCTCTCTCTGTGTGTGCCTCTCTCCCTCTCTCTGTGTGTGCCTCTCTCTCTCTCTCTGTGCCTCTCTCTCTCTCTGTGCCTCTCTGTCTCTCTCTCTCTCTGTGCCTCTCTCTCTCTCTGTGCCTCTCTCTCTGTGTGCCTCTCTCTCTCTCTGTGCCTCTCTCTCTCTGTCTCTCTCTCTCTCTGTGCCTCTCTCTCTGTGCCTCTCTCTCTCTCTGTGCCTCTCTCTCTCTCTCTGTGTGCCCCTCTCTGTGCCTCTCTGTCTCTCTCTCAGCCTCTCTCACTCTCTCTCTGTGTGCCTCTCTCTCTCTGTGCCTCTCTCTCTCTCTCTGTGCCTCTCTCTCTATGTGCCTCACTCTCTCTCTCTGTGCCTCTCTCTCGCTGTGTGTGTCTCTCTCTCTCTGTCTCTCTCTCTCTGTGTGCCTCTCTCCCTCTGTGCCTCTCTCTCTCTGTGCCTCTCTCTCTCTCTGTGTCTCTCTCTCTGTGTGCCTCTCTCTCTGTGCCTCTCTCTCTCTCTGTGCCTCTCTCTCTCTCTGTGTGCCTCGCTCTCTCTGTGTGCCTCTCTCTCTCTCTGTGTGCCTCTCTCTTTGTGTCTCTCTCTCTGTGTGTGCCTCTCTCTTTGTGTCTCTCTCTCTCTCTCTGTGCCTTTCTCTCTCTCTGTGTGCCTCTCTCTCTCTCTCTGTGCCTCTCTCTCTGTGTGTGCCTCTCTCTCTCTCTGTGTGTGTGTCTCTCTCTCTCCCTGTGCCTCTCTCTCTCTGTGTGTGCCTCTCTCCCTCTCTCTGTGTGTGCCTCTCTCTCTCTCTCTGTGCCTCTCTCTCTCTCTGTGCCTCTCTGTCTCTCTCTCTCTCTGTGCCTCTCTCTCTCTCTGTGCCTCTCTCTCTGTGTGCCTCTCTCTCTCTCTGTGCCTCTCTCTCTCTGTCTCTCTCTCTCTCTGTGCCTCTCTCTCTGTGCCTCTCTCTCTCTCTGTGCCTCTCTCTCTGTGCCTCTCTCTCTCTCTCTGTGTGCCCCTCTCTGTGCCTCTCTGTCTCTCTCTCTGCCTCTCTCACTCTCTCTCTGTGTGCCTCTCTCTCTCTGTGCCTCTCTCGCTCTCTCTGTGCCTCTCTCTCTATGTGCCTCACTCTCTCTCTCTGTGCCTCTCTCTCGCTGTGTGTGTCTCTCTCTCTCTGTCTCTCTCTCTCTGTGTGCCTCTCTCCCTCTGTGCCTCTCTCTCTCTCTGTGTCTCTCTCTCTGTGTGCCTCTCTCTCTGTGCCTCTCTCTCTCTCTGTGCCTCTCTCTCTCTCTGTGCTTCTCTCTCTCTGTCTCTCTCTCTCTCTCTGTGCCTCTCTCTCTGTGCCTCTCTCACTCTCTCTGTGCCTCTCTCACTCTCTGTGCCTCTCTCTCTCTGTCTCTCTCTCTCTGTCTCTTTCTCTCTCTCTGTGTGCCTCTCTCTCTCTGTGTGTGCCTCTCTGTGTGTGCCTCTCTCACTCTCTGTGTGCCTCTCTCACTCTCTGTGTGCCTCTCTCACTCTCTCTCTGTGCCTCTCTCTCTCGCTCTCTCCGTGCCTCGCTCTCTCTGTGCCTCTCTCTCTCTCTTTGAGTGCCTCTCTCTCTCTCTTTGTGTGCCTCTCTCTCTCTCTCTCTGTGCCTCTCTCTCTCTGTGTGTGTCTCTCTCTCTGTGTCTCTCTCTCTGTGTGCCTCTCTCTCTCTCTGTGCCTCTCTCTCTCTCTCTGTGCCTCTCTCTCTCTGTGCCTCTCTCTCTCTGCCTCTCTCTCTCTGTGCCTCTCTCTCCCTCTCCGTGCCTCTCTCTCTCTGTGTGCCACTCTCTCTGTGTGCCTCTCTCTCTCTCTGTGTGCCTCTCTCACTCTCTCTGTGCCTCTCTCACTCTCTCGGTGGCTCACTCTCTCTCTGTGCCTGCCTCTCTCTCTGTCTGTGCCTCTCTCTGTCTGTGCCTCTCTC
>NC_054501.1:1665370-1700370 GCF_017639515.1 Carcharodon carcharias
TCTCTCTCTCTGGGCCTCTCTCTCTCTCTCTCCCTGTGCCTCTTTCTCTCTCTCTGTGTGCCTCTCTCTCTCTCTCTCTCTGTGTGCCTCTCTCTCTCTCTCTCTCTCTCTGTGCCTCCCTCTCTCTCTCTCTCTCTGTCTCTCTCTCTCTATGTGCCTCTCTCTCTCCCTCTCTGGGTCTCTCTCTCTCTGGGCCTCTCTCTCTCTCTCTGTCTCTCTCTCTCTCTCTCTCTCTGTGCCTCTCTCTCTCTGTGCCTCTCTCTCTCTCTCTCTGTGCCTCTCTCTCTCTGGGCCTCTCTCTCTCTGTGCCTCTCTCACTCTCTCTGTGCCTCGCTCTTTGTGTGCCTCTCTCTCGCTCTCTGTGCCTCTCTCTCTCTGTCTGCCTCTCTCTCTCTCTCTGTCCCTCTCTCTCTGTCTCTGTGCCTCTGTCTCTCTGTCTCTCTCTCTCTCTGTGCCTCTCTCTCTCTGTGCCTCTCTCTCTCTGTGCCTCTCTCACTCTCTCTGTGCGTCTCTCTCTCTCTGTGCCTCTCTCTCTCTCTCTCTGTCTCTCTCTCTCTCTCTGTCTCTCTCTCTCTCTCTGTGCCTCTCTCACTCTCTTTGTGCCTCTCTCACTCTCTTTGTGCCTCTCTCACTCTCTGTGCCTCTCTCTCTCTGTCTCTCTCTCTCTGTGCCTCTTTCTCTCTCTCTGTGTGCCTCTCTCTCTCTGTGTGTGCCTCTCTCTCTGTGTGTGCCTCTCTCTCTGTGTGTGCCTCTCTCACTCTCTGTGTGCCTCTCTCACTCTCTGTGTGCCTCTCTCACTCTCTCTGTGTGCCTCTCTCTCGCTCTCTCCGTGCCTCGCTCTCTGTGTGCCTCTCTCTCTCTCTCTCTCTGAGTGCATCTCTCTCTCACTCTGTGTGCCTCTCTCTCTCTCTCTCTCTCTCTCTCTGTCCCTCTCTCTCTCTGTGCCTCGCTCTCTCTCTCTGTGTGCCTCGGTCTCTCTGTGTGCCTCTCTCTCTCTCTGTGTGCCTCTCTCTTTGTGTCTCTCCCTCTCTCTCTCTGTGCCTCTCTCTTTGTGTCTCTCTCTCTCTGTGTGCCTCTCTCTCTCTCTGTGTGTGCCTCACTCTCTCTGTGTGCCTCTCTCTTTGTGTCTCTCTCTCTCTCTGTGTGTGCCTCTCTCTGTGTGTGTCTCTCTCTCTCTCTGTGCCTCTCTCTGTGTGTGTCTCTCTCTCTCTCTGTGCCTTTCTCTCTCTCTCTGTGCCTTTCTCTCTCTCTCTGTGCCTCTCTCTCTCTCTGTGCCTCTCTCTCTCTCTGTGCCTCTCTCTCTCTGTGTGTATGTCTCTCTCTCTCTCTGTGCCTCTCTCTCTCTGTGCCTCTCTCTCTCTGTGTGCCTCTCTCTCTCTGTGTGTATGTCTCTCTCTCTCCCTGTGCCTCTCTCTCTCTATCTCTCTCTCTCTGTGTGCCTCTCTCTCTCTCTGTGCCTCTCTCTCTCTCTGTGCCTCTCTGTCTCTCTCTCTCTCTGTGCCTCTCTCTCTCTCTGTGCCTCTCTCTCTCAGTCTCTCCCTCTCTCTCTGTGCCTCTCTCTCTCTCTCTCTGTCTCTCTCTCCCTGTGTGCCTCTCTCTCTCTCTCCCTGTGCCTCTCTCTCTCTCTCTGGGCCTCTCTCTCTCTCTCTCTGGGCCTCTCTCTCTCTCTCTCCCTGTGCCTCTTTCTCTCTCTCTGTGTGCCTCTCTCTCTCTCTCTGTGTGCCTCTCTCTCTCTCTCTCTCTGTGCCTCCCTCTCTCTCTCTCTCTGTCTCTCTCTCTCTCTGTGCCTCTCTCTCTCTCTCTCTCTCTCTGGGTCTCTCTCTCTCTGGGCCTCTCTCTCTGTGCCTCTCTCTCTCTCTCTCTCTCTCTGGGTCTCTCTTTCTCTGGGCATCTCTCTCTCTCTCTCTCTCTGTCTCTCTCTCTCTCTCTCTCTCTCTCTGTGCCTCTCTCTCTCTGTGCCTCTCTCTCTCTCTGTGCCTCTCTCTCTGTCCCTCTCTCTCTCTTTCTGTGCCTCTCTCTCTCTCTGTCTCTCTCTCTCTGTCCCTCTCTCTCTCTCTTTCTGTGCCTCTCTCTCTCTGTGCCTCTCTCTCTCTGTGCCTCTCTCACTCTCTCTGTGCCTCTCTCACTCTCTCTGTGCCTCTCTCAATCTCTCTATGCCTCTCTCACTCTCTCTGTGCCTCGCTCTTTGTGTGCCTCTCTCTCGCTCTCTGTGCCTCTCTCTCTCTGTCTGCCTCTCTCTCTGTCCCTCTCTCTCTGTCTCTGTGCCTCTGTCTCTCTGTGTGCCTCTGTCTCTCTGTCTCTCTCTCTCTCTGTGCCTCTCTCTCTCTGTGCCTCTCTCACTCTCTCTGTGCCTCTCTCTCTCTCTCTGTGCCTCTCTCTCTCTCTCTGTGCCTCTCTCTCTCTCTCTGTGCTTCTCTCTCTCTGTCTCTCTCTCTCTCTCTCTCTCTGTGCCTCTCTCACTCTCTTTGTGCCTCTCTCACTCTCTGTGCCTCTCTCTCTCTGTCTCTGTGCCTCTTTCTCTCTCTGTGTGTGCCTCTCTCTCTCTGTGTGTGCCTCTCTCTCTCTGTGTGCCTCTCTCACTCTCTGTGTGCCTCTCTCACTCTCTGTGTGCCTCTCTCACTCTCTCTGTGTGCCTCTCTCACTCTCTCTGTGTGCCTCTCTCTCGCTCTCTCCATGCCTCGCTCTCTGTGTGCCTCTCTCTCTCTCTCTGAGTGCCTCTCTCTCTCTCTCTGTGTGCCTCTCTCTCTCTCTCTCTCTCTGTCCCTCTCTCTCTCTGTCCCTCTCTCTCTCTGTGCCTCGCTCTCTCTCTCTGTGTGCCTCGCTCTCTCTGTGTGCCTCCCTCTCTCTCTCTGTGCCTCTCTCTTTGTGTCTCTCTCTCTCTCTCTGTGTGCCTCTCTCTTTGTGTGTCTCTCTCTCTGTGTGCCTCTCTCTCTGTGTGCCTCTCTCTTTGTGTCTCTCTCTCTCTCTCTGTGTGTGCCTCTCTCTTTGTGTGTGTCTCTCTCTCTCTGTGTCTCTCTCTCTCTGTGCCTCTCTCTCTCTCTGTGCCTTTCTCTCTCTCTCTGTGCCTCTCTCTCTCTCTGTGCCTCTCTCTCTGTGTGTGCCTCTCTCTCTCTCTCTCTGTGTGCCTCTCTCTCTCTCTCTGTGCCTCTCTCTCTCTCTGTGCCTCTCTCTCTCTCTGTGCCTCTCTGTCTCTCTCTCTCTCTGTGCCTCTCTCTCTCTCTGTGCCTCTCTCTCTCTGTGTGCCTCTCTCTCTCAGTCTCTCCCTCTCTCTCTGTGCCTCTCTCTCTCTCTCTGTCTCTGTCTCTCTGTGTGCCTCTCTCTCTCTCTCTCTGTGCCTCTCTCTCTCTCTCTCTCTCTGGGCCTCTCTCTCTCTCTCTGTGCCTCTCTCTCTCTCTCTGTTTGCCTCACTCTCTCTGTGTGCCTCTCTCTCTCTCTGTGTGCCTCTCTCTTTGTGTGTCTCTCTCTCTCTGTGTACCTCTCTCTTTGTGTCTCTCTCTCTCTGTGTGCCTCTCTCTCTCTTTCTGTGTGCCCCTCTCTGTGCCTCTCTGTCTCTCTCTCTGCCTCTCTCACTCTCTCTCTGTGTGCCTCTCTCTCTCTGTGCCTCTCTCTCTCTCTCTCTGTGCCTCTCTCTCTATGTGCCTCACTCTCTCTCTCTGTGCCTCTCTCTCTCTGTGCCTCTCTCTCTCTCTGTGTGCCTCTCTCTCTCTCTCTCTGTGCCTCTCTCTCTGTGTGTGCCTCTCTCTCTCTCTGTGTGTGTGTCTCTCTCTCTCCCTGTGCCTCTCTCTCTTTATCTCTCTCTCTCTGTGTGCCTCTCTCTCTCTCTCTCTCTGTGCCTCTCTCTCTCTCTCTGTGCCTCTCTCTCTCTCTGTGCCTCTCTGTCTCTCTCTCTCTCTGTGCCTCTCTCTCTCTCTGTGCCTCTCTCTCTCTGTGTGCCTCTCTCTCTCTCTGTGCCTCTCTCTCTCTCTCTCTGTGCCTCTCTCTCTCTCTCTGTGTGCCTCTCTCTGTGCCTCTGTCTCTCTCTCTGCCTCTCTCACTCTCTCTCTGTGTGCCTCTCTCTCTGTGTGCCTCTCTCTCTCTCTCTGTGCCTCTCTCTCTATGTGCCTCACTCTCTCTCTCTGTGCCTCTCTCTCGCTGTGTGTGTCTCTCTCTCTCTGTGTCTCTCTCTCTCTGTGTCTCTCTCTCTGTGTCTCTCTCTCTGCGTGCCTCTCTCCCTCTGTGCCTCTCTCTCTCTGTGCCTCTCTCTCTCTCTGTGTCTCTCTCTCTGTGTGCCTCTCTCTCTCTGTGTGCCTCTCTCTCTCTGTGTGCCTCTCTCTCTCTGTGTGCCTCTCTCTCTCTGTGTGCCTCTCTCTCTCTCTGTGCCTCTCTCTCTCTCTGTCTCTCTCTCTCTGTCCCTCTCTCTCTCTCTCTCTGTCCCTCTCTCTCTCTCTCTCTGTGCCCCTCTCTCTCTGTGCCTCTCTCACTCTCTCTGTGCCTCTCTCAATCTCTCTGTGCCTCTCTCACTCTCTCTGTGCCTCGCTCTTTGTGTGCCTCTCTCTCGCTCTCTATCCCTCTCTCTCTCTGTCTGCCTCTCTCTCTCTCTGTCCCTCTCTCTCTCTCTGTCCCTCTCTCTCTGTCTCTGTTCCCCTGTCTCTCTGTGTGCCTCTGTCTCTCTGTCTCTCTCTCTCTCTGTGCCTCTCTCTCTCTGTGCCTCTCTCACTCTCTCTGTGCCTCTCTCTCTCTCTCTGTTCCTCTCTCTCTCTCAGTGCTTCTCTCTCTCTGTCTCTCTCTCTCTCTCTGTGCCTCTCTCTCTGTGCCTCTCTCACTCTCTTTGTGCCTCTCTCACTCTCTGTGCCTCTCTCCCTCTGTCTCTCTCTGTGCCTCTTTCTCTCTCTCTGTGTGCCTCTCTCTCTCTGTGTGTGCCTCTCTCTCTGTGTGTGCCTCTCTCACTCTCCGTGTGCCTCTCTCACTCTCTCTGTGTGCCTCTCTCTCGCTCTCTCCGTTCCTCGCTCTCTGTGTGCCTCTCTCTCTCTCTCTGAATGCCTCTCTCTCTCTCTCTGTGTGCCTCTCTCTCTCTCTCTCTCTGTCCCTCTCTCTCTCTGTGCCTCGCTCTCTCTCTCTGTGTGCCTCTCTCTTTGTGTGTGTCTCTCTCTCTCTGTGTGCCTCTCTCTTTGTGTCTCTCTCTCTCTGTGTGCCTCTCTCTCTCTCTCTCTGTGTGCCTCTCTCTTTGTGTCTCTCTCTCTCTGTGTCTCTCTCTCTCTGTGTCTCTCTCTCTCTGTGTCTCTCTCTCTCTGTGCCTCTCTCTCTCTCTGTGCCTTTCTCTCTCTCTCTGTGCCTCTCTCTCTCTCTGTGTCTCTCTCTCTCTCTGTGTGTGCCTCTCTCTCTCTCTGTGTGTGTGTCTCTCTCTCTCCCTGTGCCTCTCTCTCTCTATCTCTCTCTCTCTGTGTGCCTCTCTCTCTCTCTCTGTGTGTGCCTCTCTCTCTCTCTCTGTGCCTCTCTCTCTCTCTGTGCCTCTCTCTCTCTCTGTGCCTCTCTGTCTCTCTCTCTCTCTGCGCCTCTCTCTCTCTCTGTGCCTCTCTCTCTGTGTGCCTCTCTCTCTCTCTGTGCCTCTCTCTCTCTGTCTCTCTCTCTCTCTCTCTCTCTGTGCCTCTCTCTCTGTGCCTCTCTCTCTCTCTCTGTGTGCCTCTCTCTGTGCCTCTCTGTCTCTCTCTCTGCCTCTCTCACTCTCTCTCTGTGTGCCTCTCTCTCTTTGTGCCTCTCTCTCTTTGTGCCTCTCTCTCTCTATGTGCCTCACTCTCTCTCTCTGTGCCTCTCTCTCGCTGTGTGTGTCTCTCTCTCTCTGTGCCTCTCTCCCTCTGTGCCTCTCTCCCTCTCTCTGTGCCTCTCTCTCTCTCTCTCTGTCTGTGCCTGCTTCTCTCTCTCTCTCTGTGCCTCTCTCTCTCTCTCCTCCTTTAAGACCCTCCTTAAAAACGACCTCTTTGACCCAGCCAGTGGTCACCTGTCCCTAATATCTCTGCATGTGACTCGGGGTCAGATACTGTCTGATTTGTTTTGGTGGGTAGGTGTGAGATTTTGGGGGAGGGGTGTGAGATTTGGGGGAGGGGTGTGAGATTTGGGGGAGGGGGTGTGAGATTTTGGGGGAGGGGTGTGAGATTTGGGGGAGGGGTGTGAGATTTGCGGGGAGGGGTGTGAGATTTGGGGGAGGTGTGTGAGATTTGCGGGGAGGGGTGTGAGATTTGGGGGAGGGGTGAGAGATTTGGGGGAGGGGTGTGAGATTTTGGGGGAGGGGTGTGAGATTTGAGGGAGGGGTGTGAGATTTGAGGGAGGGGTGTGAGATTTGGGGCTGGGGTGTGAGATATTTGGGAGGGGTGTGAGATTTGGGGGGAGGGGTGTGAGATTTGGAGGGAGGTGTGTGAGATTTGGGGGGAGGGGTGTGAGATTTGGGGGGAGGGGTGTGAGATTTTGGGGGAGGGGGTGCGAGATTTTGGGGGAGGGGGTGTGAGATTTGGGGGGAGGGCTGTGAGATTTGGGGGGAGGTTGTGTGAGATTTTGGGGGAGGGTTGTGAGATTTGGGGGGAGGGGTGTGAGATTTGGGGGAGGTGTGTGAGATTTGCGGGGAGGGGTGTGAGATTTGGGGGAGGGGTGAGAGATTTGGGGGAGGGGTGTGAGATTTTGGGGGAGGGGTGTGAGATTTGAGGGAGGGGTGTGAGATTTGAGGGAGGGGTGTGAGTTTTGGGGGAGGGGTGTGAGATTTGGGGCTGGGGTGTGAGATATTTGGGAGGGGTGTGAGATTTGGGGGAGGGGTGTGAGATTTGGGGGGAGGGGTTTGAGATTTGGGGGGAGGGGTGTGAGATTTGGAGGGAGGTGTGTGAGATTTGGGGGGAGGGGTGTGAGATTTGGGGGAGGGGGTTTGAGATTTGGGCGGAGGGGTTTGAGATTTGGGGGGTGGGGTGTGAGATTTGGGGGGAGGGGTGTGAGATTTTGGGGGAGGGGGTGCGAGATTTTGGGGGAGGGGGTGTGAGATTTGGGGGGAGGGCTGTGAGATTTGGGGGGAGGTTGTGTGAGATTTTGGGGGAGGGTTGTGAGATTTGGGGGGAGGGGTGTGAGATTTGGGGGAGGGGTGTGAGATTTGGGGGAGGGGTGTGAGATTTGGGGGAGGGTGTGTGGTTTGGGGGAAGGGTGTGAGATTTGGGGGAGGGGTGCGAGATTTGGGGGGAGGGGTGTGAGATTTGGGGGGAGGGTTGTGAGATTTGGGGGAGGGGCGTGAGATTTGGGGGGATGGGTGTGAGATTTGGGGGGAGGGGTGTGAGGTTTGGGGGAGGGAGTGTGAGATTTGGGGGGAGGGAGTGTGAGATTTGGGGGAGGGTTGTGAGATTTGGGGGGAGGGGTGTGAGATTTGGGGGGAGGGAGTGTGAGATTTGGGGGGAGGGGTGTGAGATTTGGGGGAGGGGGTGTGAGATTTGGGGGAGGGGTGTGAGATTTGGGGGGAAGGGTGTGAGATTTGGGGGGAGGGTTGTGAGATTTGGGGGGAGGGGTGTGAGATTTGGGGGGAGGGAGTGTGAGATTTGGGGGGAGGGGTGTGAGATTTGGGGGGAGGGAGTGTGAGATTTGGGGGGAGGGAGTGTGAGATTTGGGGGGAGGGATTGTGAGATTTGGGGGGAGGGGTGAGAGATTTGGGGGGAGGGGTGTGAGATTTGGGGGAGGGGTGTGAGATTTGGGGGGAGGGGGTGTGAGATTTGGGGGGAGGGGGTGAGAGATTTGGGAGGAGGGGGTGTGAGATTTGGGGGAGGGGTGTGAGATTTGGGGGGAGGGGTGTGAGATTTGGGGGGAGGGAGTGTGAGATTTGGGGGGAGGGGTGTGAGATTTGGGGGAGGGGTGTGAGATTTGGGGGGAGGGATTGTGAGATTTGGGGGGAGGGGTGAGAGATTTGGGGGGAGGGGTGTGAGATTTGGGGGAGGGGTGTGAGATTTGGGGGAGGGGGTGTGAGATTTGGGGGAGGGGTGTGAGATTTGGGGGGAGGGGTGTGAGATTTGGGGGGAGGGTGAGAGATTTGGGGGAGGGGGTGTGAGATTTGGGGGAGGGGTGTGAGATTTGGGGGGAGGGGTGTGAGATTTGGGGGAGGGGTGTGAGATTTGGGGGGAGGGGTGTGAGATTTGGGGGAGGGGTGTGAGATTTGGGGGGAGGGTTGTGAGATTTGGGGGAGGGGTGTGAGATTTGAGGGATGGGTGTGAGATTTGGGGAATGGCTGTGAGATTTGGGGGAGGGGTGTGAGATTTGGGGGAGGGGTGTGAGATTTGGGGGCAAGGGGTGTGAGATTTGGGGGAGGGGTGTGAGATTTGCGGGGAGGGAGTGTGATATTTGGGGGAGGGGGTGAGAGATTTGGGGGAGGGGTGTGAGATTTGGGGGGAGGGTTGTGAGATTTGGGGGGAGGGGGTGTGAGATTTGGGGGGAGGGTTGTGAGATTTGGGGGGAGGGGGTGTGAGATTTGGGGGAGGTGTGTGAGATTTGGGGGAGGGGTGTGAGATTTGGGGGGAGGGGTGTGTGTTTTGGGGAATGGTTGTGAGATATTGGGGGAGGGGTGTGAGATTTGGGGGAGGGGTGTGAGATTTGGGGGGAGGGTGTGTGAGATTTGGGGGGAGGGGTGTGAGATTTGGGGGAGGGGTGTGAGATTCGGGGGAGGGCTGTGAGATTTGGGGGGAGGGGGTGAGAGATTTGGGGGAGGGGTGACTCCTTCAGCTAATCCTAAAGCATGTCATTCACACCTCAGAAAAATGTGCCTTTCCCCAGCTCCCTGATCCGATTGCTCGGTGTCCTTGTGCCAGAGAACAAGTCAGCAAGGAAAGATCAGCTGTCCCACAGAGCACTCAGTAAGGTCAGCAAGAATCAGTCTGACATCCAACTCAATCCTGGCCTTTAGCTAAGCACCAGGAATGTGTAACTGGAAAGAGAAAAGAGAGAAGACAGAGAGAGAGAGAGAGAGAGACAGAGAGAGAGAGAGTGATAGAGAGAGAATGCAAGACAGAGAGAGAGAGACAGAGAGAGAGAGAATGCAAGAGAGAGAGGGAGATAGTCAGAAAGGGAGAAACAAGAGACAGAGAGTGAGAACAAGAATGACAAAGAGAATGAGAGACAGAATGCAAGAAGTGTGTGCGTGCGTGAGTGTGAGTTTACGTGTGTGGGAGAGAGTGTGTGTGTGCCTCTGTGGGGTCTGTGAATAGAGTCTGTGTGTGTGTTTGTGTCAGTATGTGTGTGCGAGTGGAGACTGTGGATGAGTGTGTGCATGGTTTGTGTGTGTGTGTATGATTGGGGTGGGTGTGGAAGGGCTACACTGTTGGAGGGTCAGTACTGTGGGAGCGCCGCACTGTCGGATGGTCTCTCTCTCTCTTCCTGTGTCTCTCTCTGTTTCTTTCCCTCTGTCTCTCTCTCCTTCCTGTGTGTCTCTCTGTCTCTCTCTCTCTGTGTCTCTTGCTCTCTTTCTGCGTGTGTGTCTCTCTCTTCCTGTCTCTCTCTCTCTGTGTCTCTCGCTCTCTCCCTTCCTGTGTCTCTCTCTGTGTCTCTCTCTGTGTCTCTCTCTGTGTGTCTCTCTCTCTTCCTGTGTCTCTGTCTCTCTCTCTCCCTTCCTGTGTCTCTCTCTCTGTGTCTCTCTCTGTGTCTCTCTCTTCCTGTGCCACTCTCTCTCTCCCTTCCAGTGTCTCTCTTTCTCTCTCTCTCTCTCTCTCCCTTCCTGTGTCTCTCTCTCTGTGTCTCTCTCTCTTCCTGTGCCTCTCTCTCTCCCTCCCTTCCTGTGTCTCTCTTTCTCTGTCTCTCTCTCTCCTTTCCTGTATCTCTCTCTTCCTGTGCCTCTCGCTCTTTCTCTGTCTGTCTCTCTCTCTCTCCCTTCCTGTGTGTGTGTCTCTCTCTCTGTCTCTCTCTGTCTGTCTCTCTCTCTCTCCCTTCCTGTGTGTCTCTCTCTGTCTCTCTCTCTGTCTCTCTCTGTCTGTCTGTCTCTCTCTGTCTGTCTCTCTCTGTCTGTCTCTCTCTCTGTGTCTCTGTCTCTCTCTCTCTCTTCCTTTAAGTCTCCCCTTAAAAACCCGACCTCTCTGACCCAGCCTGTGGTTCCCCCTGTCCCTAATATCTCCGCGCGGGGTCAGATTGTGTCTGATTTTTACACTCCCCTCTGAAGCGCCCTGGGGGGGTGCGGGTGGGGGGGGGTGAAACATTTTACTGCAGTGAAGGTGCTATATGAATGCAGGTCCTTGTTGCTGTTGCATAGGCTAGCTACGATCTGTGTGTGCAGTCAGTTCCTCCAGCACACTAGGAGGAAGCACACACAGAGAGTATATGTGTCTGTAACCGCTCTGTATACCATCCTGTGTACCTTTGCAGTGCCGTCAGTGTTGTAGTGTGTGTATCCGGAGTAACTGTTATTGTATCTTTGTTACAGACCCCAGGAGGTTCAGGACACCTCCCTTCATTCAATTGTAAATGCTCAGGGACTGGAGCAGATTCTACACCATCTCCTGGCCCGAGATGTACCCGGGTCTCTCTTAACTTCCCATTAACACTGAGCCTGCTGGAGCTGGGGCTGGGTTCACTGGGTGCAGCACTGTCGGAGGGTCAGTGCTGAGGGAACGCCGCACTGTCGGAGGGTCAGTGCTGAGGGAGCGCCGCACTGTCGGAGGGTCAGTGCTGAGGGAGCGCCGCAATGTCGGAGGGTCAGTGCTGAGGGAGCGCCGCACTGTCGGAGGGTCAGTGCTGAGGGAGCGCCGCACTGTCGGAGGGTCAGTGCTGAGGGAGCGCCGCACTGTCGGAGGGTCAGTGCTGAGGGAGCGCCGCACTGTCGGAGGGTCAGTGCTGAGGGAGCGCCGCACTGTCGGAGGGTCAGTGCTGAGGGAGCGCCGCACTGTCGGAGGGTCAGTGCTGAGGGAGCGCCGCACGGGGGAGGGTCAGTGCTGAGGGAGCGCCGCACGGGGGAGGGTCAGTGCTGAGGGAGCGCCGCACTGTCTGAGGGTCAGTGGAGGCTGGATGCCGCTATGGAGATGAGCGTCAGGAGATGCCACGAGCAGAAGCAGCCATTCGGCGAAGATTCAGCCGCTCATGTCGCCAGATCACATTTCCGGGTCTGTCGCTTCATCATTGAGTCAGGTGAGTGGTGAGGACCCTACACCCCTCCCTATCTCTGTAACCTCCTCCAGCCCCTACACCCCTCCCTATCTCTGTAACCTCCTCCAGCCCCTACACCCCTCCCTATCTCTGTAACCTCCTCCAGCCCCTACAACCCTCCCTATCTCTGTAACCTCCTCCAGCCCCTACACCCCTCCCTATCTCTGTAACATCCTCCAGCCCCTACAACCCTCCCTATCTCTGTAACCTCCTCCAGCCCCTACAACCCTCCCTATCTCTGTAACCTCCTCCAGCCCCTACACCCCTCCCTATCTCTGTAACCTCCTCCAGCCCCTACACCCCTCCCTATCTCTGTAACCTCCTCCAGCCCCTACAACCCTCCCTATCTCTGTAACCTCCTCCAGCCCCTACACCCCTCCCTATCTCTGTAACATCCTCCAGCCCCTACAACCCTCCCTATCTCTGTAACCTCCTCCAGCCCCTACACCCCTCCCTATCTCTGTAACCTCCTCCAGCCCCTACAACCCTCCCTATCTCTGTAACCTCCTCCAGCCCCTACAAGTCTCCTTATCTCTGTAACCTCCTCCAGCCCCTACACCCCTCCCTATCTCTGTAACCTCCTCCAGCCTCTACACCCCTCCCTATCTCTGTAACCTCCTCCAGCCCCTACAAACTTAAGTATCTCTGTAGCTTACTGCAACATTCTGGTGATCTCTGTGCTCCTCCCTGATGGGGGCAGAATGGGCCTCCTCCTGTTCATGTGTAACAGGGTCGAGAGGGGCTGAATGGGCCTCCTCTTGTTCCTGTGCAACAGGCTCGAGAGGGGGGCTGAATGGCCTCCTCCTGTTCCTGTGCAACAGGCTCGAGAGGGGGGCTGAATGGCCTCCTCCTGTTCCTGTGCAACAGGCTCGAGAGGGGGGCTGAATGGCCTCCTCCTGTTCCTGTGCAACAGGCTCGAGAGGGGGGGCTGAATGGCCTCCTTCTGTTCCTGTGTTTTAAATTTCCTGACATTGAGGATGCTGGGTGTGTTCTGACTGAATGTTCCTATTCTGCAGGAGTGAAGCTGGGGATGCACTCGGTGCCAATGGCTTCGGCCTGTACCATTTACCACAAGTTTTTCGAAGAAACTGCCATTCAGAATTACGACCCGTACCTGGTTGCCATGGCCGCGATCTACCTCGCCGGGAAAGTGGAGGAGCAACACCTCAGAGCCCGAGACATAATCAACGTGTGTCACAGGTACAGCACACGGTTAGATACAGAGTAAAGCTTCCTCTACACTGTCCCCATCAAACACTCCCAGGACAGGTACAGCACGGGGTTGGATGCAGAGTAAAGCTCCCTCTACACTGACCCATCAAACACTCCCAGGACAGGTACAGCACGGGGTTAGATGCAGAGTAAAGCTCCCTCTACACTGACCCATCAAACACTCCCAGGACAGGTACAGCACGGGGTTAGATACAGAGTAAAGCTCCCTCTGCACTGTCCCCATCAAACACTCCCAGGACAGGTACTGCACGGGGTTAGATACAGAGTAAAGCTCCCTCTACACCGTCCGCATCAAACACTCCCAGGACAGGTACAGCACGGGGTTAGATACAGAGTAAAGCTCCCTCTACACCGTCCCCATCAAACACTTCCAGGACAGGTACAGCACGGGGTTAGATACAGAGTAAAGTTTCCTCTACACTGTCCCCATCAAACACTCCCAGGACAGGTACAGCACGGGGTTAGATACAGAGTAAAACACCCTCTACACCGTCCCCATCAAACACTCCCAGGACAGGTACAGCACAGGGTTAGATACAGAGTAAATCTCCCTCTACACTGTCTCCATCAAACACTCCCAGGACAGGTACAGCACGGGGTTAGATACAGAGTAAAGCTCCCTCTACACTGTCTCCATCAAACACTCCCAGGACAGGTACAGCACGGGGTTAGATACAGAGTAAAGCTCCCTCTACACCATCCCCATCAAACACTCCCAGGACAGGTACAGCACGGGGTTAGATACAGAGTAAAGTTTCCTCTACACTGTCCCCATCAAACACTCCCAGGACAGGTACAGCACGGGGTTCGATACAGCGTAAATCTCCCTCTACACCGTCCCCATCAAACACTCCCAGGACAGGTACAGCACGGGGTTAGATACAGAGTAAAGCTCCCTCTACACCATCCCCATCAAACACTCCCAGGACAGGTACTGCACGAGGTTAGATACAGAGTAAAGTTTCCTCTACACTGTCCCCATCAAACATTCCCAGGACAGTTACAGCATGGGGTTAGATACAGAGTAAAGTTTCCTCTACACTGTCCCCATCAAACATTCCCAGGACAGGTACAGCACGGGGTTAGATACAGAGTAAAGCTCCCTCTACACCGTCCGCATCAAAATCTGCCAGGACAGGTACAGCACGGGGTTAGATACAGAGTAAAGCTCCCTCTACACTGTCCCCATCAAACACTCCCAGGACAGGTACAGCACGGGGTTAGATACAGGATAAAGCTCCCTCTACACCGCCCCATCAAACACTCCCAGGACAGGTACAGCACGGGGTTAGATACAGAGTAAATCTCCCTCTACACTGTCCCCATCAAACACTCCCAGGACAGGTACAGCACGGGGTTAGATACAAATTAAAGTTCCCTCTACACCGTCCCCATCAAACACTCCCAGGACAGGTACAGCACGGGGTTAGATACAGAGTAAAGCTCCCTCTACACTGTCCCCCATCAAACACTCCCAGGACAGGTACAGCACGGGGTTAGATACAAATTAAAGTTCCCTCTACACCGTCCCCATCAAACACTCCCAGGACAGGTACAGCACGGGGTTAGATACAGAGCAAAAGCTCCCTCTACACCGTCCCCATCAAACACTCCCAGGACAGGTACTGCACGAGGTTAGATACAGAGTAAAGTTTCCTCTACACTGTCCCCATCAAACATTCCCAGGACAGTTACAGCATGGGGTTAGATACAGAGTAAAGTTTCCTCTACACTGTCCCCATCAAACACTCCCAGGACAGGTACAGCACGGGGTTAGATAGTGAGTAAAGCTCTCTCTACACCGTCCCCATCAAACACTCCCAGGACAGGTACAGCACGGGGTTAGATACAGAGTACAGCTCCCTCTACACCGTCCCCATCAAACACTCCCAGGACGGGTCCAGCACTGAGTTTGATACTGAGTAAAGCTTCCTCTACACCGTCCGCATCAAAATCTGCCAGGACAGGTACAGCACGGGGTTAGATACAGAATAAAGCTCCCTCTGCATCATCCCCATCAAACCATCCCCGGACAGGTACAGCAAGGGTTTAGATACAGAGTAAAGCTCCCTCTACACCGTCCCCATCAAACACTCCCAGGACAGGTACAGCACGGGGTTAGATACAGAGTAAAGCTCCCTCTACACTGTCCCCATCAAACACTCCCAGGACAGGTACAGCACAGGGTTTAGATACAGAGTAAAGCTCCCTCTACACTGTCCCCATCAAACACTCCCAGGACAGGTACAGCACGGGGTTAGATACAGGATAAAGCTCCCTCTACACCATCCCCATCAAACACTCCCAGGACAGGTACAGCACGGGGTTAGATACAAATTAAAGTTCCCTCTACACCGTCCCCATCAAACACTCCCAGGACAGGTACAGCACGGGGTTAGATACAAATTAAAGTTCCCTCTACACCGTCCCCATCAAACACTCCCAGGACAGGTACAGCACGGGGTTAGATACAAATTAAAGTTCCCTCTACACCGTCCCCATCAAACACTCCCAGGACAGTTACAGCACGAGGTTAGATACAGAGTAAATCTCCCTCTACACTGTCCCCAACAAACACTCCCAGGACAGGTACAGCACGGGGTTAGATACAGAGTAAAGCTACATCTACAACATCCCCATCAAACACTCCCAGGACAGGTACAGCAAGAGGTGAGATACAGAGTAAAGCTCCCTCTACACCGTCCCCACCAACCCCTTCTAGAACAGGTACCGAATGGGGTTAGATACAGTGTAAAGGTCCTTCTACACTGACCGCATCAAACACTCCCAGGACCGGTACAGCACAGGGTTAGATAAAGAATAAAGCTCCCTGTACACCGTCCCCATCAAATACACCCAGGACCGGTACAGCACGGCGTTAGATACAGAGTAAAGCTCCCTCTACACTGTCCCCATCAAACACTCTCAGGACAGGTACAGCTCGCTGTTCGATACAGTTTAAATCTCCCTCTACAATGTCCGCATCAAACACTCCCAGGACAGGTACAGCACGGGGATAGATACAGAGTAAAACTCCCTCTACACTGTCCCCATCAAACACTCCCAGGACAGGTACAGCACCGGGTTAGATACAAATTAAAGTTCCCTCTACACCGTCCCCATCAAACACTCCCAGGACAGGTACAGCACGGGGTTAGATACAGAGTAAAGTTCCCTCTACACCGTCCCCATCAAACACTCCCAGGACAGGTACAGCACGGGGTTAGATACAGAGTAAAGTTCCCTCTACACCGTCCCCATCAAACACTCCCAGGACAGGTACAGCACGGGGTTAGATACAGAGTAAAGTTCCCTCTACACCGTCCCCATCAAACACTCCCAGGACAGGTACAGCACGGGGTTAGATACAGAGTAAAGTTCCCTCTACACCGTCCCCATCAAACACTCCCAGGACAGGTACAGCACGGGGTTAGATACAGAGTAAAGTTCCCTCTACACCGTCCCCATCAAACACTCCCAGGACAGGTACAGCACGGGGTTAGATACAGAGTAAAGTTCCCTCTACACCGTCCCCACCACCCCTCCTAGGACATAGACCGAACGGGGTTAGATACAGAGTGAAGCTCCCTCTACACCGTCCCCATCAAACACTCCCAGAACAGGTACAGCACGGGGTTAGATACAGAGTAAAGTTCCCTCTACACTGTCCCCATCAAACACTCCCAGGACAGGTACAGCACAGGGTTAGATACAGAGTAAATCTCCCTCTACACTGTCCCCATCAAACACTCCCAGGACAGGTACAGCATGGGGTTAGATACAGAGTAAAGCTCTCTCTACACCGTCCCCATCAAACACTCCCAGGACAGGTACAGCACAGGGTTAGATTCAGAGTAAAGCTCCCTCTACACTGTCCCGATCAAACACTCCCAGGTCAGGTACAGCACGGGGTTAGATACAGTGTAAAGATCCTTCTACACTGACCGCATCAAACACTCCCAGGACAGGTACAGCACGGGGTTAGATATAGAGTAACGCTCCCTCTACGCTGTCCCCGTCAAGCACTCCCAGGACTGGTACAGCTCGCTGTTCGATACAGTTTAAATCTCCCTCTACAATGTCCGCATCAAACACTCCCAGGACAGGTACAGCACGGGGATAGATACAGAGTAAAGCTCCCTCTACACCGTCCCCACAAACACTCCCAGGACAGGTACAAGCAAGGGGTTAGATGCAGAGTAAAGCTCCCTCTACACCGTCCCCACAAACACTCCCAGGACAGGTACAAGCAAGGGGTTAGATACAGAGTAAAGCTCCCTCTACACCGTCCCCATCAAACACTCCCAGGTCAGGTACAGCACGGGGCTAGATACAGAGTAAATCTCCCTCTACACTGTCCCCATCAAACACTCCCAGGTCAGGTACAGCACGGGTTTTGATACAGAGTAAAGCTCCCTCTACACCGTCCCCATCAACCCCTTCTAGAACAGGTACCGAACGGGGTTAGATACAGTGTAAAGATCCTTCTACACTGACCGCATCAAACACTCCCAGGACAGGTACAGCACGGGGTTAGATACAGAGTAAAGTTCCCTCTCCACCGTCACCATCAAACACTCCTAGGACAGGTACAGCACGGGGTTAGATACAGAATAGAGCTTCCTCTACACTGTCCCCATCAAACACTCTCAGGACAGGTACAGCTCGCTGTTCGATACAGTTTAAATCTCCCTCTACACTGTCCCCATCAAACACTCCCAGGACAGGTACAGCACGGGGTTAGATACAGAGCAATGTTCCCTCTAAACTGTCCCCATCAAACACTCCCAGGACAGGTACAGCACGGTGTTAGATACAAATTAAAGTTCCCTCTACACCGTCCCCAACAAACACTCCCACGACAGTTACAGCTCGGGGTTAGACACAGAGTAAAGCACCCTCTACATCGTCCCCATCAAACACTCCCAGGACAGGTACAGCACGGGGTTAGATACAGAGTAAAGCACCCCCTACACTGTCCCCATCAAACACTCCCAGGAAAGGTACAGCACAGGGTTAGATACAGAGTAAAGCTCCCTCTACACTGTCCCCATCAAACACTCCCAGGAAAGGTACAGCACAGGGTTAGATACAGAGTAAAGCTCCCTCTACACTGTCCCCATCAAACACTCCCAGGACAGGTACAGCATGGGTTTAGATACAGAGCCAAACTCCCTCTAACCTGTCCCCATCAAACACTCCCAGGACAGGTACAGCACGGGGTTAAATAGAGAGTAAATCTCCCTCTACACCGTCCCCATCAAACACTCCCAGGACAGGTACAGCACGGGGTTAGATACAGAGTAAATCTCCCTCTACACTGTCCCCATCAAACACTCCCAGGACAGGTACAGCACGGGGTTAGATACAGAGTAAATCTCCCTCTTCACCGTCCCCATCAAACACTCCCAGGACAGGTACAGCACGGGGTTAGATACAGAGTAAAGCTCCCTCTACACTGTCCCCATCAAACACTCCCAGGACAGGTACGTCACGGGGTTAGATACAGAGTAAAGCTCCCTCTACACCCTCCCGATGAAATACTCCCAGGACAGGTACAGTGACATTATAACTACTGAATGCTTGTTCTCAGTGAGCGTTGGACTCTCTCTCTCTCGGCGTTTCACCCAGCAGGGGGTGGTGGGGAGAGCGTTACCATTCGGTGTCCTCATCTCCCCCTGCTCCTCCTCCAGGTACCTGAACCCGCAGACTGAGCCCCTGGAGCTGGATACCCGCTTTTGGGAGCTGCGCGACAGCGTGGTACAGTGCGAGCTGCTGATGCTGAGGGTGCTGAACTTTCACGTGTCGTTCGAGCATCCCCACAAGGTGAGTGGCGCTGCGGCGGTGGGGGTGGGTTGGGGTGGGCAATCCCGCTCCCTCCCTCCCCTCCACCCTCACGCTCCATTCCGCTTCCACGACCCTCTCGGGCGAGTTTGCCTCCCGGGCTCTGGAAAGCTGTCAGTGCGTTGGAAGCCGTTCAGCGAAGATTGACCAGACTAAGACCAGGAATGGGCGGGTTGTCTTATGAGGGAAGGTCAGACAGGTTCGGCTTGTATCCGCTGGAGTTTAGAAGAGTGAGAGGTGACTTGATTGAAACCTTGAAGACCCTGAGGGGTCTTGGACAGGGTGGATGTGGGGAGGACGTTTCCTCTTGTGGGAGAATCTAGAACGAGGGGGTCACTGTTTAAACATAAGGGGTCACCCATTGAAGAGGGAGACGAGGAGAAATTATTTCTCCCCGAGGGTCGTGAGTCTGTGGAACTCTCTCCCTCAAGAGGCGGTGGGAGCAGAGCCTCTGAATATTTTTAAGGCCGAGGTGGATGGATTCTTGATTAACAAGGTGGGGGTGAAAGGTTATTGGGGGGGGTGCCTTGAAAGTTTATCGGGGGTGGGCGGGAATGTGGAGTCGAGGTGACAGTCAGAGCAGACATGATGTCATTGAATGAGGGGGTGGGTAGCAGGCTCGAGGGGCTGAGCTGCCTCCTCCTGCTCCTAATTGGTGCGTTTTGGGGGACCTGGGGTGTTGCAGGGCACTGTGAATTGGACCACGTAACCTGACCGGTTACTACCGCTCTGCCGTGCAGACGATCGTTGACTGGGGCGCTCGGGGTGGGATCATTTGTCTGTATTTTCCTTAATTGCCCCCTTGAGAAGGTGGTGGGTGAGCCGACTTCTTGAGACGCTGCAGTCCCCGTGTGGTGTGGGTACACCCACCGTGCTGTTAGGGAGGGAGTTCCAGGATTTTGACCCAGTGACAGTGAAGGAACGGCCGATATATTTCCAGGTCGGGATGGTGAGGGGCTCGGAGGGGAACTTGCAGCTGGTGGTGTTCCCCATGTGTCTGCTGCCCTTGTCCTTCTAGGTGGTAGAGGTGGTGGGTTTGGGCGGCGCTGTCGAAGGAGCCTTGGCGAGTTGCTGCAGTGCATCTTGTAGATGGTACACACACTGCTGCCCCTGTGCGTCGGGGGTGGAGGGAGTGAATGTTTGTGGATGGGGTGCCCATCAAGCGGGGCTGCTTTGTCCTGGACGGTGTCGAGCTTCTTGAGTGTTGTGGGAGCTGCACTCATCCAGGTAAGTGGGGAGTGTCCCATCCCACTCCTGACTTGTGCCTTGTAGATGGTGGACAGGCTTTGGGGGAGTCAGGAGGTGAGTTACTCTCCGCAGGATTCCCAGCCTCTGACCTGCTCTTGTAGCCACAGTATTTATATGGCTGGGTCCAGTTCAGTTTCTGGTCAATGGTAACCCCCAGGATGTTGATAGTGGGGGATTCAGTGATGGTAATGCCATTGAACGTCAAGAGGCGATGGTTAGATTCTCTCTTGTTGGAGATGGCACAAATATAACTTTTTTTTATTTGCCTCTCTGGCTTGCCCAGCATTTGTCGCCCATGTTTAATTGCCTTGTTCAGAAGGACATTTTAGGGTTGACGCATTCCTGTGGGGTCTAGAGGTACATGTAGGCCAGACCGGGTAAGGATAGCAGTCTTCCTTCCCTGAAGGGACAATAGTGAACCAGATGGGGTTTTTTAAGTTAATCGATGATGGTTTCAGTCACAGTGACTGAAACTATCTTTACGATCCCAGATCTACTAATTGAATTTAACCTTCGCCATCTGCGGTGGTGCATTGTCCATGGCAACGCCTCTACCAATCAGCGTCCGCTTGCCAATCGATCAGCAGGGGGGAGGTGGTGGCGTAGTGGCATTGTTGGTGGATTAGTACTCCAGAGATCCAGGCTAATACGCCTGGGGACATAGGTTCGAATCCCACCACGGTCGAATTTGAACCCAAAGGGAATTAAAAACCCATCTGGTTCTCTAATGCCCTTTAGGGAGGGAAACCTGCTGTCCTTACCTGTTCTGGCCTACATGTGCCGCCAGACCCACAGCATCGACCTTTAACTGCCCTCTGAACCGGGGCCATCAGGGATGGGCCGTAAATATCCCACGGGCGAATTTTAAAATGAAAGCCTCTCTTCGCGTCAGGTGTAAATTGTTGTTCCCTTCGCGTTCGGTATTTTCTCGCGAACGAGTGCGAGACGGAAAGCTCCAACAAAAGAAAAAGAGCTGCTGTTCTCAGCAATTCTGCACATCCAAAAGTCCGTTTCCAAAGCTCTGCGGATCCCGGGTCACCTGCCGCTCTTACCTGCTAGCTCCGTGAGAATTGTGACGGGGGTGAGGGTGGGTGGGGATGGGGAACTGGCCGGGTTGGGAGTGCAGGGAGCGGGTCCCATTCCCCCCCCCCCAGTCCCACCCACCCCCGGCACCCCCCCCCCACACCCCGCTAGAAACAGCCGGGAAACGGTACCGGGAGCCACAGCCCAGTGACAGGACTCCGAAGCCCGCAACGCATCCCGAGCCCAGCTCCAGGCTTTCGGAAGGGGAAGGGCCCGAGGGCTTGGCAGGGGCAGAGGTGTTCGAGGACCCCCCCCCCCCACCCCCCCAGCCTGCGGAGACCGGAGAAGGTGGGGACCGTTTCCAGCCCCCCACCACCCGCCCCCCTCCCCTCCGGAGGGAGGACGACTGTCGAGAGGAAACTTGATGGAAGTGTTCGAAAATCGGGGGTTCGACCGGAACACGGATTTGAGGCGGGGAGTAACTTTCTCGCGCGGCGAGCGGTTCGGGTCTGGAATGCACCGCCGGAGAGTTGGGGGGCGGGGGAGGGTCGGTCGGGGCTTTCCAAAATGAAAGGGGTGGGGGGGGGCATTGGGTGAAGGATTGAAGGGGGAATGTTGGCCGGGAGTTAGCGGGGGTGGAGTGGGACGAACTGGATTGCACCCCCCCTCCCCACCCCCCCCCCACCCCCCCCGGCAGGGGGCTGGCGCGGGCAGGATGGGCAGAGTGGCCTCCCGCGGTGTCCCGCTCTCTGATTTGTCTGCTCTCTCTCTCTCCTGCACTCCCGCTCTCTCTCCCGCACTCCCGCTCTCTCTCCCGCACTCCCGCTCTCTCTCCCGCACTCCCGCTCTCTCCCCCGCACTCCCGCTCTCTTCCCCGCACTCCTGCCCTCTCCCCCGCACTCCCGCTCTTTCCCCCGCACTCCCGCTCTCTCCCCCGCACTCCCGCTCTCTCCCCCGCACTCCCGCTCTCTCCCCCGCACTCCCGCTCTCTCCCCCGCACTCCCGCTCTCTTCCCCCCACCCCCCAGTACCTGCTGCACTACCTCATCTCGCTGAGGAACTGGACGAACCGGCACATGTGGAAACGGACGCCGGTGGCCGTCACCGCCTGGGCCGTGCTGCGCGACAGCTACCACGGCACGCTCTGCCTGCGGCACCAGCCCCAGCACGTTGCCATCGCCGTGCTCTACTTTGCGCTGCAGTGCTACGGTGTGGAGGTGCCCGGCGACGCCACGGCGGAGAGAGCATGGTGGCAGGTGAGTCGGCCGGTTCGACCTCAGAACCCGTGGAGCCAGCGCTGCATCGAGTTCTGGGCAATGACATAAATATAGTGAGGGGGGGGGGGGGGAGAGCATCTCTGCAATAGCGATCACAACGTTGTGAGGTTGTTTAGGCCAGGTATGGAGAAGGAACAGGAGCAGCATGGGATAGAGCAGCGGGCTACGTGGTGCCTCTCCCCGCAACCACCCCCCAATTTAATTCTACGTGAGGGAGCAGGAGAGGTTGGAGCAGCCGGAAAAGGTTTTTTTTAAAAAAAGAGTAGGAGCACAGGAAAAGTTTGACAGACTGTGGGGAGTAGGATTAATGTGATGCCTCCACTGGCCAGCAGAGGGCTGGGCTGAATGGAATGTGGCAATAAAAGGAGGCCATTCAGCCCCTTTTGAGCCTGTTACACAGGAACAGGAGGAGGCCATTCAGCCCCTCTTGAGCCTGTTTCACAGGATCAGGAGGAGGCTATTCAGCCCCTTTCGAGCCTGTTTCACAGGAACAGGAGGAGGCCATTCAGCCCCTCTTGGGTGGGTTACACGGGAACAGGAGGAGACCATTCAGCCCCTCTTGAGCCTGTTAGACAGGAACAGGAGGAGGCCATTCAGCCCCCTTCGAGCCTGTTGCACTGGAACAGGAGGAGGCCCATTCAGCCCTTCTGGGGTGGGTTACACAGGAACAGGATGCCATTCAGCCCCTTTTGGGTGGGTTGCACAGGAACAGGAGGAGGCCCATTGAGCCCCTTTTGGGTGGGTTGCACAGGAACAGGAGGAGGCCCATTGAGCCCCTTTTGGGTGGGTTACACAGGAACAGGAGGAGGCCATTCAGCCCCTTTGGGGGTGAGTTACACAGGAACAGGAGGAGGCCATTCAGCCCCTCTTGGGTGGGTTACACAGGAACAGGAGGAGGCCATTCAGCCCCTCTGAACCTGTCCTGCATTCAATGAGATGATGTCTGACCTGTGACCTATCTCCATCTACCCACCTCCGCCCCGTATCCCTTAATACCCTTTTGGTTAACAAAAATCTCTCAACCTCCCAGATTTAAAACCATCTGACCCGGCATCGATGGCCGTTTGTGGGGAGAGAGTTCCAAACTCCGACCACCCTTTGTGTGTAGGGGTCTTTCCTCATTTCACCCCTGAAGGGTCTGCCTCTCTCTTTCAGACTCTGCCCCCTCGTCCCAGACTCACCCCCCCCCCCCCGATAAGCGGGAATCAGGGTCTCTCTCTCTATCGACCCTCTCAGTCCCCCCTACCTGGGGATATCTCGAGGAGGTTAGAGGGGGAGGGTAGGGGTTGGGGGAGATTCCCGTAGGGATGTTGGTGGGGGGGGACACACGCAGAGAGAGGGTGGGGGAGGCAGGATCGTTCTCCTCGGAGCGGGATAGATTGAGGGGGGTGGGGGGGGTGGGGAGAGATTTAATCGAGGCGTTGTCTAAACCCGGCGTTCGCTTTGTTCACTCCAGGTCTTCTGCGAGGGAGTAACAAAGAACACCATCGACGCCATTGTCATGGAGCTGGTCCAGATCTACGAGATGGACGCAAAACCATGAGGCCGGCCCGCAGTGTAGCCCTGGGGGTGGTGGGGTGGGGGGGCGCGGCCGGGCACCAACCCTCCTGCCTCTTTGCTTCCCCCCCCACCTCCTCCACCACCCCGTCACTCACTGGAGCACGTGCCTCCCCGCACTCCCCCCACTCCCCAAACCAACCCCGTCCACCCCGAGCTCCGAGCTCGACAGCATGACCCTCTCCCTGCCCTCGCAACCCCTCCGCTCCCCATTTCGTACCCCCCCCCGCCCCCCACCGCTGCCCCCCAACCCCTCCACCACCCCGTCACTCCCTGGAGCACGTGGCTCCCAGCACTCCCCCCACTCCCCAAACCAACCCCGAGCTCCGAGCTCGACAGCATGACCCTCTCCCTGCCCTCGCAACCCCTCTTCTCCCCATTCCGTACCCCCCCCCCCCCCCCCAACCGCCGCCCCCCCCCAACCTCTCCACCACCCCGTCACTCCCTGGAGCACAGGCCTCCCCGCACTCCCCCCACTCCCCAAACCAACCCTGTCCACCCCGAGATCCGAGCTCGACAGCATGACCCTCTCCCCACCCTTGCAACCCCTCCTCTCCCCATTCCCCCCATCCCCTCCTCACCCCCCCAACACCACCCCCCCCCACCCCCCGCCACCACCACCGCACTCACACCTCGATGCTCCAGCGGGAGCTACAACTCTCAGGAGGCGAACTCCACTGGGGGGCAGAGGGGAGGATTGAGCCCTGACCAGAGAACAGACTCGAGGGAGCGGGAGGCGAGTTGGGGGGCGTGGTGGGGTGGCGACTGAGAAGCTATGGAAAGGCCACCCCCTCCCCCCTTCCGCCTCTCCGGGGATCGCGGGGTATCAGCAGTTCTGCTGTTTTACCTGTTGAACAATTAAACAGTCTCCTCGTTTCACTATCTTCGGAGGTTGACCTTGCTATTCCGCTACGTTCAGCGTCACGGCCGTGCCTGGCCCAGCCTCTGACTCCGCGCCCAGGGCGAGACTGGCAGAACCGGTCAGAGGCTGGGAATCCTGCGGAGAGTAACTCACCTCCTGACTCCCCAAAGCCTGTCCACCATCTACAAGGCACAAGTCAGGAGTGTGATGGGACACTCCCCACTTGCCTGGATGAGTGCAGCTCCCACAACACTCAAGAAGCTCGACACCGTCCAGGACAAAGCAGCCCCGCTTGATCAGCACCCCATCCACAAACATTCACTCCCTCCACCACCGACGCACAGGGGCAGCAGTGTGTGTACCATCTACAAGATGCACTGCAGCAACTCGCCAAGGCTCCTTCGACAGCGCCACCCAAACCCACCACCTCTACCACCTAGAAGGACAAGGGCAGCAGACACATGGGGAACACCACCACCTGCAAGTTCCCCTCCGAACCCCTCACCATCCCGACTTGGAAATATATCGGCCGTTCCTTCACTGTCGCTAGGTCAAAATCCTGGAACTCCCTCCCTAACAGCACGGTGGGTGTACCTACACCACACGGGACAAAATCCTGGAACTCCCTCCCTAACAGCACGGTGGGTGTACCTACACCACACGGGACAAAATCCTGGAACTCCCTCCCGAACAGCACGGTGGGTGTACCTACACTACACAGGGACTGCAGTGATTCAAGTAGGCATCTCACCGCCGAATTCTCAAGGGGGCAATTAGGGAGGGGCAACAAATGCTGGCCCAGCCGGCGATGCCCACCTCCTGCAAAATGATAAAAAAAAATACTCCCCCTCCCCCACTCTGCCCTCCACCTCAACACCTCAATCTCTCACCTTGAGTCATGTGCCTGTAACCAAGGACACAGAGACTGACACTGCACCACGTGGCTGATAATACCTGTAGGAGGGCACTATCCAATTTTTCTCTGTCCCCACCTAACCCGCAACATCCCTCTCCTCCTCCGCCCCCCCCCCCGATCATCCCCCAGCAATCCCCTACATTTACCCAGGGCACTGAGCCACCAGGAGCTGGTAGCATTTCATCCACTTCCCTCTGGTGTGGACAGCTCAGTATGGTTACCATAACCTCGCGATGGTTAGAAAATATTGACTATATGATCGCCCATGGGATACTTCCAGAGCATTTCCCCATGAGGGCACAGATTTCAGGGTTAGAGGGGAGGGGAGGTTAATTCAGTTAAATAGCCAATTGGACAGTTTTCTGGGAGTCACCCACCCGAGCCTTACTGTTGGAGGGTCAGTGCTGAGGGAGTGCCGCACTGTCGGAGGGTCAGTGCTGAGGGAGCGCCGCACTGTCGGAGGGTCAGTGCTGAGGGAGCGCCGCACTGTCGGAGGGTCAGTGCTGAAGGAGCGCCGCACTGTCGGAGGGTCAGTGCTGAGGGAGTGCCGCACTGTCAGAGGGTCAGTGCTGAAGGAGCGCCGCACTGTCGGAGGGTCAGTGCTGAGGGAGCGCCGCACTGTCGGAGGGTCAGTGCTGAGGGAGCACCGCACTGTCGGAGGGTCAGTGCTGAGGGAGCTCCGCACTGTGGGAGGGTCAGCACTGAGGGAGCACCGCACTGTGGGAGGATCAGTGCTGAGAGAGTGCTGCACTGTCGGAGGGTCAATGCTGAGGGAGCTCTTGGGACACTGTGGACAGTTCTGGTCTCCTTACTTAAGTCGGGACAGACTCGCATTGGAAGCCTTTCAGAGAAGGTTCACTCGGCTGATTCCTGGGACGAAGGGGGTTTGTCTGATGGGGAAAGGTTGAGCAGGTTGGGCCTCTACCCATTGGAGTTTAGAAGAATGAGAGGTGATCTTATTGAAACATGTCAGATTCTGAGGGGAGGGGGTTTGACAGCGTGGATGCTGAGGGGATGTTTCCCCCCCTCGTGGGGGAGGAACCTAGAATTAGGGGAGGGAGGGGGGGCACAGTTTCAGAGTGAGGGGTCTCCCATTGAAGACGGAGATGAGGAGGAATTTCTTCTCTCAGAGGGTGGTCAGTCTGTGGAATTCTCTCCCCCCCCCTCCCCCTGAGAGCAGTGGGGACCAGGTCACTGAATATATTCAAGGCCGAGTGAGGCAGATTTCTGATCGACGAGGGGGGTCGAGGGTTATGAGAGGCGGAAAGTGGGGTTGAAGTCACAATCGGATCAGCCACGATTGGGGAAAACAGGTTCGAAGGGCCTCCTCCTGCTCCTGTTTCAAACCTTCCCGCGAATTGCAACCCCACCTTCGATTCTTCCAGCCAGGACTCTCACAACAATCCTTACCGCAAAGCAGGAGTGGGAAACAGAACTGTATTTTTTTATCTACAACAACGCATACCCCCGACCGAACACCAGTTTGGACAGTCCTTAAGTATTTGGTACGGACAAAATGTGTGGTTATTTGAACTCTTCTTCCTGTCCGAATAAAACGGTACAGACTTGTGTCGTTTAAGGTTTGCGGAGAGGTACTCATTCATGACCGTCCTGCCAAATGAGCAGGTTAAATTCTTGTTGAAATATATTGCCCTAAGTCCCCCAGCTTTGAACACGGACGACCGAGAGGCTCCTCGAAGTGTGAGGGAGCTCCCGCCTCGAGGAGGAACCAAGCGGGAGGGGTTTGCGGAGGGCTGTCCGTTGGCGGTGATGCGTGCGGGTTTCCCCCACACCCCCCCTCCCTACTCACGCCCCTACATTGGGTGACGTTCTCACACTGAACAATTTCTCCTTCAACTCCTCTCACTTCCTCCAAATAAAAGGTGTGGCTATGGGTACCCGCATGGGCCCCAGCTATGCCTGTCTCTTTATGGGGTATGTGGAACATTCCTTGTTCCAGTCCTACTCCGGCCCCCTTCCACAACTCTTTCTCCGGTACATCGATGATTACTTCGGTGCTGCTTCGTGCTCTCGTCGGGACTTGGAAAAATTTATTAATTTTGCTTCCAATCTCCACCCCTCCATCATTTTCACGTGGTCCATCTCTGACACTTCCCTTCCCTTCCTTGACCTCTCTGTCTCAATCTCTGGTGATAGACTGTCCACCAATATCCATTACAAACCCACCGACTCCCACAGCTACCTTGACTACAGCTCCTCACACCCCGCTTCCTGTAAGGACTCCATCCCATTCTCTCAGTTCCTTCGCCTCCGTCGCATCTGTTCCGATGATGCTACCTTCAAAACCAGTTCCTCTGACATGTCCTCCTTCTTCCTTAACTGAGGTTTTCCACCCACGGTCGTTGACAGGGCCCTCAACCGTGTCCGGCCCATCTCCCGCGCATCCGCCCTCACGCCTTCTCCTCCCTCCCAGAAACATGATAGGGTCCCCCTTGTCCTCACTTATCACCCCACCAGCCTCCGCATTCAACGGATCATCCTCCACCATTTCCGCCAACTCCAGCATGATGCCACCACCAAACACATCTTCCCTTCACCCCCCTTATCGGCATTCCGTAGGGATCATTCCCTCCGGGACACCCTGGTCCACTCCTCCATCACCCCCTACTCCTCAACCCCCTCCTATGGCACAACCCCATGCCCACGCAAAAGATGCAACACCTGCCCCTTCACTTCCTCTCTCCGCACCGTCCAAGGGCCCAAACACTCCTTTCAAGTGAAGCCGCATTTCACTTGCATTTCCCCCAACTTAGTCTACTGCATTCGTTGCTCCCCAATGCGGTCTCCTCTACATTGGAGAGACCAAACGCAGACTGAGTGACCGCTTTGCAGAACACCTGCGGTCTGTCCACAAGCATGACCCAGACCTCCCTGTCGCTTGCCATTTTAACACTCCACCCTGCTCTCTTGCCCACAAATCTATCCTTGGTCTGCTGCATTGTTCCAGTGAAGCCCAACGCAAACTGGAGGAACAACACCTCATCTTCCGACTAGGCACCTTACAGCCTTCCGGACTGAATATTGAGTTCAACAACTTTAGGTCTTGAACTCCCTCCTCCATCCCCACCCCCTTTCTGTTTCTTCCCCCTCCTTTTTGTTTTTTCCAATAATTTATACAGATTTTTCTTTTCCCACCTATTTCCATTATTTTTAAATGTATTTCCATCCATTGTTTTATCTCTACCTTTTAGCCCATTTCGATCCCTTCACCCCACCCCACCCCCACTAGGGCTATCTGTACCTTCCCCCCACCCCACCCCCACTAGGGCTATCTGTACCTTCTCCCCACCCCACCCCCACTAGGGCTATCTGTACCTCCCCCCCACACCCACCCCCACTAGGGCTATGTACCTTCCCCCCACCCCCACTAGGGCTATCTGTACCTTCCCTCCACCCCACCCCCACTAGGACTATCTGTACCTTCACCCCACCCCCACTAGGTCTATCTGTACCTTCACACCACCCCACCCCCATTAGGTCTATCTGTACCTCCCCCCCCACCCCACCCCCACTAGGTCTATCTGTACCTTCCCCCCACCCCACCCCACCCCCATTAGGTCTATCTGTACCTCCCCCCCACCCCACCCCCACTAGGTCTATCTGTACCTTCCCCCCACCCCACCCCCACTAGAGCTATCTGTACCTTCCCCCCACCCCACCCCCAATAGGGCTATCTGTACCTTCCCCCCACCCCACCCCACCCCCCACTAGGGCTATCTGTACCTTCACCCCACCCCACCCCCACTAGGGCTATCTGTACCTTCACCCCACCCCACCCCCACTAGGTCTATCTGTACCTTCCCCCCACCCCCACTAGGGCTATCTGTACCTTCCCCCCCACCCCCACCCCCACTAGGTCTATCTGTACCTTCCCCCCATCCCACCCCCACTGTGTCGATCTGTACCTTCCCCCCACCCCCACTAGGTCTATCTGTACCTTCCCCCCACCCCACCCCCACTGTGTCGATCTGTACCTTCCCCCCACACCCACTAGATCTATCTGTACATTGCTCGTCCTGCTTTCTACCCTTAATTAGCACATTCCTTTAGATAATATCACCACCTTCAACACCTCTTTGTCCTTTTGTCTGTGATGTCTTTTGGTTATCTCCACCTATCACAGGCCCTCTATCCAGCTCTTCTTGTCCCAACACACCCCCACCTTAAACCAGCTACTATATCACCTCTCTTCTATTTTCAGTTAGTTCTGTTGAAGAATCATTTGGACTCGAAACGGTGTGTCCCTCTCTGCAGATGCTGCCAGACCTGCTGAGTTTTTCCAGGTATTTTTCTTTTTGTTACCGATATCTCACTGAGTGAGAGAGGGGACTGAGATACACCAGTCAGTGTATAGATATCTCCCTGAGAGAGAGGGGACTGAGAAACACCAGTCAGTGTACAGATATCTCCCATAGAGAGGGGGACTGAGAGACACCAGTCAGTGTACCGATATCTCCCTGAAAGGTAAAGGGGACTGAGAGACACCAGTCAGTGTACAGATATCTCCCTGAGAGAGAGAGGGGATTGAGAGACAACAGTCAGTGTACAGATATCTCACTGAGAGAGAGAGGGGACTGAGAGACACCAGTCAGTGTACAGATATTTCCCTGAGAGAGGGGACTGAGAGACACCAGTCAGTGTACAGATATCTCCCTGAGAGAGAGAGGGACTGAGAGACACCAGTCAGTATACAGATATCTCCCTGAAAGAGAGAGGGGACTGAGAGACACCAGTCAGTATACAGATATCTCCCTGAAAGAGAGGGGGACTGAGAGAGACCAGTCAGTGTACAGATATCTCCCTGAGAGAGAGAGGGGACTGAGAGACACCAGTCAGTGTACAGATATCTCCCTGAAAGGTAAAGGGGACTGAGAGACACCAGTCAGTGTACAGATATCTCCCTGAGAGAGAGAGGGGATTGAGAGACAACAGTCAGTGTACAGATATCTCACTGAGAGAGAGAGGGGACTGAGAGACACCAGTCAGTGTACAGATATTTCCCTGAGAGAGGGGACTGAGAGACACCAGTCAGTATACAGATATCTCCCTGAAAGAGAGAGGGGACTGAGAGACACCAGTCAGTATACAGATATCTCCCTGAAAGAGAGGGGGACTGAGAGAGACCAGTCAGTGTACAGATATCTCCCTGAGAGAGAGAGGGGACTGAGAGACACCAATCAGTGTACAGATATCTCCCTGAAAGATAAAGGGGACTGAGAGACACCAGTCAGTGTACAGATATCTCCCTGAGAGAGAGAGGGGATTGAGAGACAACAGTCAGTGTACAGATATCTCACTGAGAGAGAGAGGGGACTGAGAGACACCAGTCAGTGTACAGATATTTCCCTGAGAGAGGGGACTGAGAGACACCAGTCAGTGTACAGATATCTCCCTGAGAGAGAGAGGGACTGAGAGACACCAGTCAGTATACAGATATCTCCCTGAAAGAGAGAGGGGACTGAGAGACACCAGTCAGTATACAGATATCTCCCTGAAAGAGAGGGGGACTGAGAGAGACCAGTCAGTGTACAGATATCTCCCTGAGAGAGAGAGGGGACTGAGACACCAGTCAGTGTACAGATATCTCCCTGAGAGAGAGGAGACTGAGAGACAGCAGTCAGTGTACAGATATCTCCCTGAAAGAGAGGGGGACTGAGAGACAACAGTCAGTGTACAGATATCTCCCTGAGAGAGAGAGGGGACTGAGAGACAACAGTCAGTGTACAGATATCTCTCTGAGAGAGAGAGAGGGACTGAGAGACACCAGTCAGTGTACAGATATCTCCCTGAGAGAGAGGGGACTGAGAGACACCAGTCAGTGTACAGATATCTCCCTGAGAGAGAGGGGACTGAGGGACACCAGTCAGTGTACAGATATCTCCCTGAGAGAGAGGGGACTGAGAGACACCAGTCAGTGTACAGACATCTCCCTGAGAGAGAGGGACTGAGAGGCACCAGTCAGTGTACAGATATCTCCCTGAGAGAGAGGAGACTGAGAGACAGCAGTCAGTGTACAGATATCTCCCTGAGAGAGAGGAGACTGAGAGACAGCAGTCAGTGTACAGATATCTCCCTGAGAGAGAGGAGACTGAGAGACAGCAGTCAGTGTACAGATATCTCCCTGAGAGAGAGGAGACTGAGAGACACCAGTCAGTGTACAGATATCTCCCTGAGAGAGAGGGACTGAGAGACACCAGTCAGTGTACAGATATCTCCCTGAGAGAAAGAGGGAACTGAGAGACACCAGTCAGTGTAGATATCTCCCTGAGAGAAAGAGGGAACTGAGAGACACCAGTCAGTGTACAGATATCTCCTTGAGAGACACCAGTCAGTGTACAGATATCTCCCTGAGAGAGAGAGAGGGGACTGAGAGACACCAGTCAGTGTACAGATATCTCCCTGAGAGACACCAGTCAGTGTACAGATATCTCCCTGAGAGAGAGGGACTGAGAGACACCAGTCAGTGTACAGATATCTCCCTGAGAGAAAGAGGGAACTGAGAGACACCAGTCAGTGTACAGATATCTCCCTGAGAGACACCAGTCAGTGTACAGATATCTCCCTGAGAGAGAGGAGTGAGAGTGACAGGGATATGGGGAGTTATTGTTAAGGTCCTTGGCCAACAGTGAAGAGACACTGCCTGCTTTTCCTGCTGATCAGCGCTCTCGCCCAGCCTGGAATGTGACACCTCTCCAACCCAAGCGGCTGAATCGATCAATGATCCTCCCCTTGACCGAGCGTTCACTAGTACCAAGTTACCCAGTTACCCCCCCCACCCCCCCCCGATTAGCGGGGTTGGGTGGGGTGGTGCGGATCAGAGAGAGAGAGGGAGGGAATGAACTCCCCGTTCACGGCCCCTCCAATCACCGGCAGGAGGACCCTCGCTGCAACCCTCGCATCGACCAGCCGTGAACCGCCCGGCTCACTTCCCCTCTGCATGAAGGGGGCACACGCACCCCACCCACACCCCCACCCTCTCAAGGACAAGTGATGGACGGTCGATCGACGGAGAGTCTCACGTGCGGCAGGAACACTGTGGCCTGTATCACGCTCCGTGATAAATATCCACCTCTCACCGCACTACAGGCGGTGGCTGACTGTACCGGGTGACAGCGCGTACAACACTCTCCCCCCACCCAGCGAGGCTACCCCCAGGAGGGCGGGTGTGACTCCCTCCTGCTCCTCGACCTCCCCTCCCGCCCGCACACACACTGACCCCCACCCGCCCTCCCCTCCCCCACACACACACACTGACCCCCCACCCTCCCCTCCCCCACACACACTGACCCCCCGCCCTCCCCTCCCCCCCACACACACTGACCCCCCGCCCTCCCCTCCCGCCGACACACTGACCCCCCGCCCTCCCCTCCCCCCCACACACACACTGACCCCCTGCCCAACCCTCCCCCAACACACACTGACCCCCCGCCCTCCCCTCCCCCACACTGACCCCCACCCGCCCTCCCCTCCCTCACACACACACACTGACCCCCCCGCCCTCCCCTCCCCAACACACACAGACCACCCGCCCTCCCCTCCCCCACACACACTGACCCCCCGCCCTCCCCTCCCCCCCACACACACACTGACCCCCTGCCCAACCCTCCCCCAACACACACTGACCCCCCGCCCTCCCCTCCCCCACACTGACCCCCACCCGCCCTCCCCTCCCCCACACACACTGAGCCCCACCCGCCCTCCCCTCCCCAACACACACAGACCACCCGCCCGCCCCTCACCCCACACACACACTGACCCCCCGCCCTCCCCTCCCCCACACACACACACTGACCCCCCACCCTCCCCTCCCCCACACACACTGACCCCCCACCCTCCCCTCCCCCACACACACTGACCCCCCGCCCTCCCCTCCCCCACACTGACCCCCCGCCCTCCCCTCCCCCACACTGACCCCCCGCCCTCCCCTCCCCCCACACACACTGACCCCCCACCCTCCCCTCCCCCACACACACACTGACCCCCCGCCCTCCCCTCCCCCACACACACTGACCCCCCTCCCTCCCCTCCCCCACACTGACCCCCCGCCCTCCCCTCCCCCCCACACACACTGACCCCCCACCCTCCCCTCCCCCACACACACTGACCCCCCGCCCTCCCCTCCCCCACACACACTGACCCCCCGCCCTCCCCTCCCCCCCACACACACTGACCCCCCACCCTCCCCTCCCCCACACACACTGACCCCCCGCCCTCCCCTCCCCCCCACACACACTGACCCCCCACCCTCCCCTCCCCCCACACACACTGACCCCCCGCCCTCCCCTCCCCCCACACTGACCCCCAACCGCCCTCCCCTCCCCCCACACACACTGACCCCCCGCCCTCCCCTCCCCACACACTGACCCCCAACCGCCCTCCCCTCCCCCCACACACACTGACCCCCCGCCCTCCCCTCCCCCACACACACTGACCCCCCGCCCTCCCCTCCCCCACACACACTGACCCCCCGCCCTCCCCTCCCCCACACAAACTGACCCCCCGCCCTCCCCTCCCCCACACACACTGACCCCCCGCCCTCCCCTCCCTCACACACACTGACCCCCCGCCCTCCCCTCCCCCCACACACACAGACCCCCCGCCCTCCCCTCCCCCACACACACTGACCCCCCGCCTACCCCTCCCCCACACACACTGTCCCCCCCGCCCCCCCTCCCCCACACACACTGACCCCCCGCCGTCCCATCCCCCACACACACTGACCCCCCGCCGTCCCATCCCCCCACACACTGACCCCCCTCCCTCCCCTCCCCAACACACAGACTGACCCCCTACCTACCCCTCCCCCCCACACACACTGACCCCCCGTCCTCTGCCCCCCACACACACTGACCCCCCGCACTCCCCTCCCCCCGACACACTGACCCCCCGCCCTCCCCTCCCCCACACACACACTGACCCCCCGCCCTCCCCTCCCCCTCCCCCACACACACTGAACCCCCACCCTCCCCTCCCCCCCCACACTCTGACCCCCCACCCTCCCCTCCATGAGAGTTTGTCTGTGTGAGTTCTTGTGATGAGTGTGTCAGTGATTGATTTTGTCTGTTTGAGTGAGTGTATGTGTGAGCATGTGTCTGTGTGAGTGTGTGATTGTGTGAGTGTGTGTCTGTGTGAGTGTGTGATTGTGTGAGCGTGTGTCTGTGTGAGTGTGTGATTGTGTGAGCGTGTGTCTGTGTGAGTGTGTGATTGTGTGAGTGTGTGTCTGTGTGAGTGTGTGATTGTGTGAGTGTGTGTCTGTGTGAGTGTGTGATTGTGTGAGTGTGTGTCTGTGTGAGTGTGTGATTGTGTGAGTGTGTGTCTGTGTGAGTGTGTGTCTGTGTGAGTGTGTGATTGTGTGAGCGTGTGTCTGTGTGAGTGTGTGATTGTGTGTCTGTGTGAGTGTATGATTGTGTGAGTGTGTGTCTGTGTGAGTGTGTGATTGTGTGAGTGTGTGTCTGTGTGAGTGTGTGATTGTGTGAGTGTGTGTCTGTGTGAGTGTGTGATTGTGTGAGTGTGTGTCTGTGTGAGTGTGTGATTGTGTGAGTGTGTGTCTGTGTGAGTGTGTGATTGTGTGCCTGGGTATGCATGTGAGAAAGTGTGATTGTATGTGAGTCTGTGAGTGTCTGAGTAAGTGTGTGTGTGTGTGTGTGTGTAAGGGTGAGAGTGTGTGAGAGAGTGAGAGTGGGGGTGCATGTGTGTGAGTGGGTGTGTATGTATGTGTGATCATGTGTTTGTGTGAGGAAGTGTGATTGTGTACGAGTGTGTGTGAGTAAATGATTGTGTGTTTGTGTGTGTGTGTGAATTTGTTTCTGCGTGTGAGTGAGTGTGTCTGTGTGAGTTTGTGTGAGAGTGTGTGTGTGTGAGAGTGTTTGTGTGTGTGAGTGTGTGTGTGTGTGTGTGAGTAT
>NC_054501.1:1707870-1740400 GCF_017639515.1 Carcharodon carcharias
GTAATTTTTACTCCTCTGTCCGGGCCGTGTGTTACTGCCCCCCGCCCCCCCTCCCCCCCCTCCCCCCCTGGTTTTGGGCCTCTCCAGATGCCACTCGAGGGGGTATGTCAGAGGGTCTAGCCTCGGAGGATGACCCCCCTCCTCCGTCCTCTCTCTCTCTCCCCCTCTCTCCTGTACCCCTGCTCCCCCCCCTACCCACTCCCTTCCCTGCCATGAGGCCGAGATAGGGAACTCGTCAGGGGAGCGCAAAGAGGGGGAGCAGGACTCGGGACCATTTCGGGCCCTTTGGGCCTTCCCGGCTGCCCCACTGAGACTCAGGCCCGCTCACGGGTCTGGACCCACGTGACTCCGCCAGACCCCCCCCTACCCCCTCCCCCGAGGGCCCACCCCTCCCGCCCGCCCCTCATTATTGACCATCCCATCAAATACACGGGCAGCCCAAATGCCTTGGGGGGTGGGGGGGGTGGAGTTGGGGGGAGGTGGGGGTGTAAACATGGAGCGGGAGGTCCAGCCCCTCCCTGACCCTCCAACCCCACCATATTAGGCAGACCTCCCCCCCACCACCCCCCCCCCGCCCCCTCCATCACCCCCAACGAACCAGTTGCCATAGGCCCTGGCCAAATGCTACGGGAGAGTTACCCCCTCCTCATGTCCACCCACCGCCCTCCCTCCCGCCCCACCCCCCACCCCACCGGACACCCCACCCCCACTCACCAAAGCCGTCAGCCTCTAAACTCCCTCAACAGGCTTCCCCCTCGCTCCCTACCACCCCAGCCCCCCAACCCCTTACCCAATGTCCAAAGAGTTGTCCATCCAAGAGGTTGAAGCCTGCGGCCTAAGATGGAGGGTGGGGTGGGGGTGGGGGTGGGGGGCGGTGGGTGTGTGTGTGGGGCCTGTTTGTGGACGTCCACTGGTTGCTCTGGTTCGGAGGGCAACCACCACCCCCACCGCCATCCCCCCAACACCCACACCCCCCCACCACCCCCCGCCTACCCCAGGCTCCTCCCCCAACATCCACCACCCCTCACACCCCTCACCCCACCCAGAACCACCCCGAGCTCCCCCAAGGCCCCCTCCACCACCCACCCCACCCCTCCACCCCAAGTCCAACACCACTAGGCCAAGCTGAGGCCCAGGATAGATTCGAAGCCCCCTCGTCCATCGTTCGTCTGTCCAGGGAGGGGGGAAGGCCCCACGAGAGCACCCCCCACCCCCCCCCCCCCCCCGGCGTCTCGCTCGGCGGGTGGGCTCGGCGATGTGGGGTGTGGGGTCGGTGGTGGTGGTCGGAGAGCCAGGGGGCCACTCTCGGCTCGAAACGGGCTGGTGGGCCTCAGTCCACGGAGGGCGTTGGAGGTCTATAGGCTGCGATCCGCGACGTACTTGTTTCTGAGATTAACCTTTCAAGAGAGAAGAGAACGAATCAGAAAATTCCAGAAATCCGGTGACACTCGCCAGGGCAACGCTCGGCTCTACACTTACATCTAACATATCAGATCCTTCCTTTTCTTCTATTAACTAAGGCAACGCTCCCTCTACACCGTCCCCATCAAACACTCCCAGGACAGGTACAGCACGGGGTTAGATACAGAGTAAAGCTCCCTCTACACAGTCCCAGCCGGACAGTGTGGTTTTGGTAACATTCTTCCGCCGAGCATCTGGGGCTTTGATACCGGAGGGATGATTCTCGGACACGCGCGGTGTCTCCACCACTCACTGGGAGCTCCGTGTGTCCCATGTTGCCTTGTACGGTCCCGGAGAGGGGGCATCTCTTTCGAGGGCGCCCGCCCCAATGTCTGGCAATCCCACGCCCTGTACCTTTCCCCTCCCCTCCCCCCACTCTTGTGCTGTCCAGAGTCCGATTGACGCCCCTTCTCTGAAACCCCAGTTACCTTGGCAAGTGGCCGGCCCTTCACCCAAACAAAGCCCTGCACTTCCGTCTTGCTCCCTGGGGCGGCAGGTGGGGGGGGGGGGTTACAGAGGGGTAGGGGAAGTGCCCTTTCATGGAAAGGCAATGCGGAGGAGGCCATTCAGCCCATCGTGCCCCTGCTGGCCCCTTTGCAAGAGCTGTCCAGTTAGTCTCATACTCTCGCCCCCTTTCTCTATCCCCGCCATAACCCCACACATTTTACCCCCTTCCAGTATTTATCCAATCCCCCCCCACCTTTTCAAGGGTGAATCTGCTTCCCCCCCCCGCCCTTTCGGGCAGCGCCTTCCAGATCACAACAACTCACCGTGTCCAAAATAAAATTCTCCTCATCTCCCCTTCCCCCCCACTCCCTCCCGCCGATTCTCTTCAATCTGTGTCTCCCCACCCAGCCTCTGGTTACCGACCCTCATGCCACTGGGAACAGTTTCTCCTCATTCACTCGATTGAGACCCCCTCGTGATATTGAACCTCCCACCCCCCTCGATTCAATCCCCCCCCCTTTAACCTTCAATCCGAAGGGAGCAATCCCAGCTCCTCCGGTCTCTCTCTCTCTCTCTCTCTCTCTGTCTCTCTCTCTTTCTCTGTCTCTCTCTCTCTCTCTCTCTCTCTGTCTCTCTGTCTCTCTCTCTCTCTCTCTCTCTGTCTCACTCTGTCTCTCTCTCTCTCTCTCTCTTTCTCTGTGTCTCTCTCTCTTTCTGTCTCTCTCTCTCTCTGTCTCTCTCTCTCTCTCTCTCTGTCTCTCTCTCTCTGTCTCTTTCTCACTCTCTCTCTCTGTTTCTCACTCTCTCTCTCTCTGTCTCTCACTCTCTCTCTCTGTTTCTCACTCTCTCTCCCTCTGTCTCTCTCTCTCTGTCTCTCTCTGTCTCTCACTCTCTCTCTCTGTTTCTCACTCTCTCTCTCTCTCTGTTTCTCTCTCTCTCACTCTCTCTCTCTCTCTCTCTCTGTCTCTAACACCTTCACATCCTTCCTAAAGTGCGGTGCCCAGAACTGGACACAATACTCTAGTTGGGGCTGAACCAGTGTTTTATGCAGGTTTAACATAACCTCCTTGCTCTTGTACTCTATGCCCCTATTAATAAAGCCCAGGATACTGGATGCTTTATTACTCGCTCTCTCAACCTGTCCTGCCACCTTCAGTGATTTATTCACATACACCCCCAGCTCCCTCTGTTCCTGCGCCCCCTTTAGAATTGGACCAACTCGTTTCTATCACATTTCCAGCTTCTTCCGACCAGAATGGATCACTTCGCACTTCTCTCTGTTAAACTGTATCTGCCGTGTGTCTGCCCAGCTCACCAGTCTGCCCGTGTTCTCCCCTCCCCCCTCCACACCCCCCACCCCCCACCGAATTCTGTGACCACCCCTCCTCTCTCTGTTGGCCGCCTTCCCAGACTTTCACATCTCCCACAAACTCTGAGGCGATATGCCTCCCCTCCCCTCCCCCCTACCCAAGCCCAGCTCATTAACGTATATACGCCAGGGGCTCGGGATGGGGGGGGGGTCCCTGTCTCAGGGTAAGGGGTCTGCCATTTTGGACTCAGGCGAGGAGAAATTCCTTTTCTCCGAGGGTTGGGAATCACTTGGAACTCCCCGTGCCCGGAAGAAGCTAAATCGTCGAGTACGTTCGAGACGGAGGGAGAGAGGTTTCCGGACACTGACGAGGGTCGAGGGATAGTGGCCGGGACAGTCGAGGTAGAAGATTGGACCTCAAGAAGCTAAAATCAAATCTAGGCCTCAAGAAGCTAAAGTCAACTCCAGGCCTCAAACCAAATCTAGGCCTCAAGAAGCTAAAATCAAATCTAGGCCTCAAGAAGCTAAAGTCAACTCCATGTCTCAAACCAACTCTAGCCCTCAAGAAGCTAAAATCAAATCTAGGCCTCAAGAAGCTAAAGTCAACTCCAGGCCTCAAACCAAATCTAGGCCTTAAGAAACCAAAACCAACTCCAGGCCTCAAATCAACTCTAGGCCTCAAATCAACCCTAGACCTCAAGAAGCTAAAATCAAATCTAGGCCTCAAGAAGCTAAAGTCAACTCCATGTCTCAAACCAACTCTAGGCCTTAAATCAACTCTAGGCCTCAAATCAACTCTAGACCTCAGGATGCTAAAATCAAATCTAGGCCTCAAGAAGCCAAAACCAACTCCAGGCCTCAAATCAACTCTAGGCCTTAAATCAACTCTAGGCCTAAAGAAGCCAAAATCAACTCGAGACCTCAAATCAATTCTAGGCCTTAAATCAACTCTAGGCCTCAAATCAACTTGAGGCCTAAAGAAACTAAGGTCAACTCTAGGCCTCAAATCAACTCTAGGCCTAAAGAAGCCAAAATCAACTCGAGGCCTCAAATCAACTCGAGGCCTCAAATCAACTCGAGGCCTCAAGAAGCCAAAATCAACTCTAGGCCTCAAATCAACTTTAGGCCTTAAATCAACTCTAGGCCTCAAATCAATTCTAGGCCTCAAGAAGCCAAAATCAACCCGTGGCCTCAAATCAACTCTAGGCCTCAAGAAGCCAAAATCAGCTCTAGGCCTCAAATCAACTTTAGGCCTTAAATCAACTCTAGGCCTCAAATCAATTCTAGGCCTCAAGAAGCCAAAATCAACGCGTGGCCTCAAATCAACTCTAGGCCTCAAGAAGCCAAAATCAGCTCTAGGCCTCAAATCAACTTTAGGCCTTAAATCAACTCTAGGCCTCAAATCAATTCTAGGCCTCAAGAAGCCAAAATCAACCCGTGGCCTCAAATCAACTCTAGGCCTCAAGAAGCCAAAATCAGCTCTAGGCCTCAAATCAACTTTAGGCCTTAAATCAACTCTAGGCCTCAAATCAATTCTAGGCCTCAAGAAGCCAAAATCAACCCGAGGCCCCAAATCAACTCTAGGCCTCAAGAGGCCAAAATCAACCCGAGGCCTCAAATCAGCTCTAGGCCTCAATAAACAAAACCCAACTGCAGGCCTCAAGTGAGCAAAAGCCAACAACCCACAGCGAAGAAAAAGAAACAAGGACATTTCCTGTGGAAGGGGGAGAAAAAGCAGGCGTCACAGTTATTTGAACTGAAAACAAAGGCCAGGTTTATCCGCCCCCAACCCCCCCAACCCCACCGTGTCTGGTGCCGGCATTAGTCGCACCCGGTTCCATACCTGGCTTGGCGTACCTGGGTCTGTATCCGGTTCAGACCGCGGAACCAGAGGATCTGCCCGCGACGCAACTCACGCTCGGCATGGTCGATCTCCTCTTCGTCCTCGGCCAGCTCCTCGTCGTAGAGGTCATCCTTCTGTCTCCCGAACCTGGCCTCCAAGAACGTGAGCCGGTTGCCGGGGATTGACGCGATCACCTGGGTGTGTGGGGGAAGAGGAGAGGGAGAGGCAGGGTCAGCGACAGGGTGAAAGGTCGAGGCGAGTGAAAGGTCAAGGGTGGGGGGGAGGGGCAAAGAGTGGGAAAGGGAGGTGGAGGGGGAGGAAGAAAGAGAGGGAGGGAAGAGCGAGCGGTCGGCTAAGGACGAAAGAGAAGAACCGGTCCTTCCGCGCCACCACAGGGCGTCCTGAGGCTCCTGACAGCCAATGAGGGGCTGTTCTTTTTGAGGTGCAGCGAATGGCGCGATGGCAGCCAATTTGCACACAGCAAGATCCCACAAGCAGCCGACCTGACCCACGGCCCAGATCGTCGGCTCTTGGGGTCACGTTGGTTGAGGGATAAATATTGGCCCCGCGGGGAACCGGGGAGAACTCCCCACGCCTTGCCCCCCCCGTCCCCTGACCCCTGACCCCTGCCCCCTGCCCGCCACAGCCACAAACTCCCACCGCTCTTCACCCAACAGGGGCTCTGGGATCTTTTACGTCCACCTGACAGGGGAGACGAGGGCCTCGGGTTTAACCTCTCATTCCAAAAGACTGACCCTCCGACAGTGCGGCGCTCCCTCAGCACTGACCCTCCCACAGTGCGGCGCTCCCTCAGCACTGACACTCCCACAGTGCGGTGCTCCCTCAGCACTGACCCTCCGACAGTGCGGCGCTCACTCAGCACTGACCCACCGACAGTGCGGCACTCCCTCAGCACTGACCCTCCGACAGTGCGGCACTCCCTCAGCACTGACCCTCCGACAGTGCGGCGCTCCCTCACCACTGACCCTCCCACAGTGCGGCGCTCCCTCAGCACTGACCCTCCGACAGTGCGGCGCTCCCTCAGCACTGACCCTCCGACAGTGCGGCACTCCCTCAGCACTGACCCTCCGACAGTGCGGCGCTCCCTCAGCACTGACCCTCCGACAGTGCGGCGCTCCCTCAGCACTGACCCTCCGACAGTGCGGCGCTCCCTCAGCACTGACCCTCCCACAGTGCGGCTCTCCCTCAGCACTGACCCTCCCACAGTGCGGCGCTCCCTCAGCACTGACCCTCCGACAGTGCGGCGCTCCCTCAGCACTGACCCTCCGACAGTGCGGCGCTCCCTCAGCACTGACCCTCCCACAGTGCGGCTCTCCCTCAGCACTGACCCTCCCACAGTGCGGCGCTCCCTCAGCACTGACCCTCCCACAGTGCGGCACTCCCTCAGCACCGACCGTCTGACAGTGCGGCGCTCACTCGGAATGTTTGGCGTGTTGGGTTATTGAGGGGATGAGGTTTACTCACCTGTCCCCAGAGGAGCTCCCCAATTCCCACCATGAGGCACCACAACCACTGCTCGATATTTAGCGGGGTGCAGTCGAACGGTTTCCCACCGAACTGAACGATGACAACCTATAAATGGGAAAAGAGGGGGCAAAAGAGACCCCAACATGTCAACATCCACACCAACGAAATCCAAACTAAAGGAATCAAACATCACGGGAACACCTCGCTTGGCTGATGGACAATTGGGGAACCCGTCACTGCATTGTCCACACCTTTACCCAGTGTTTACAGCTCCAGGAACAGGCCATTCGGCCCCTCTGCTCCGTGCCAGTGTTCCTGCCCCCCACACCCAGCCTCCTCCCACCCCCCCCACCCCATCTCCCCTCCCCCTATCCCCCGTATCCTTCTATCCCTCTCTCCCCTCGTGAGTTTATCCAGCTCCTTAAACACATCGACACGATTCACCTCCACCCCCCCTCCCTGTGGGAGCGAGTTCCACCTTCTCCCCGCTCTCTGGGTAAAGACCTTTTTCCTGAATTCCCTCCCCCCTCGATCGGATTTATTAGGGACTGTCTTATATTGATGCCCCCCACCCCCCCCCCAGTTCTGGTCTCTCCCTCCCTCCCCCACAAGTGGAAACATCTTCTCTGTGTCGACCCTATCGAAACCCCCTCCATCATTTTAAAGAGCTCGATCAGGTCACCCCCTCAGCCTCCTCTTTCCCAGAGTAAAGAGCCCCGGCCGGTTCGACCTTTCCCGATAGTTATAACCTCTCCGATCTGGGATCATCCTCGTCAATCTGTTTCACACCTTCTCCAGTGTCTCTGTATCCTTTTCATAATACGGAGACCGGAACTGTGCACGGTATTCCGAGTGGGATAGGGGGACCGGAACTGTGCACAGTATTCCAAGTGGGATACGGAGACCGGAACTGTGCATAGTATTCCGAGTGGGTGAGGGAGACCAGAACTGTGCACGGTATTCCGAGTGGTAAACAGAGACCGGAATGTGAACGGCATTCCAAGTGGGATTGGGATACCGAAAATGTGCACAGTAGTCCAAGTGGGATACAGAGAGCAGGACTGTGCACAATATTCCAAGTGGAATTGGGAGACCGGGACTGTGTGCGTATTCCAAATGGGATACGGAGACTAGAACTGCGCACGGTGTTCCAAGTGGGATAGGGAGACCGGAACTGTGCGCAGTATTCCAAGTGTGATAAGGAGACCGGAACTGTGCACAGCATTCCGAGTGGGATATGGAGACCGGAACTGCGCACGGTGTTCCAAGTGGGATATGGAGACCGGAACTGTGCACGGTATTCCCAGTGGGATACAGAGACCGGAACTGTGCACAGTATTCCAAATGGGATACAGAGAGCGGATCTGTGCACAGTATTCGAAGTGGGAATAAGATTCTGGAACTCCACACAGAATTCCAAGTGGGATATGGAGACTGGCACTGCACATCCCATAGCCTTCTCTTTCGTAGAGTAAGGGAACAGCAGCCTTTTTGAAACCACATGTCAGGGACCTGTCTCTCTCTCTCTCACTCCCTATCTCTCTGTCTCTGTCTCTCTCTGTCTCTGTCTCTCTATCTCTCTCTGTCTCTGTCTCTCTCTGTCTCTCTATGTCTCTCTGTCTCTGTCTCTATCTGTCTCTCTATCTCTCTCTGTCTCTGTCTCTCTCTGTCTCTCTCTCGCTCCCTATCTCTCTCTCTGTCTCTCTATCTCTCTCTGTCTCTCTCTGTCTCTCTCTGTCTCTCTATGTCTCTCTGTCTTTCTCTCTCTGTCTCTCTATCTCTCTCTGTCTCTCTCTCTCTGTGTCTCTCTATCTATCTCTGTCTCTCTCTCTGTGTCTCTCTATCTCTCTCTGTCTCTGTCTCTGTCTGTGTCTCTCTCTCTCTGTCTCTCTCTCTCTCTCTATCTCTCTCTGTGTCTCTCTCACTCTCTCTCTCTCTCTCTTGTTGCCTGGGATGAAACATTTAAGTTATGAAGAGAGGTTGGATAGACTTGGGTTGTTTTCGTTGGAGCAGAGAAGACTGAGGGGCGACCCTGATCGAGGTGTACAAGATTATGAGGGGCATGGACAGGGTGGGTAGGGAGCAGCTGTTGCCCCTCAGTCGAAGGGTCAGTCACGAGGGGACATAAGCTCAAGGTGAGGGGCAGGAGGTTTAGGGGGGATGTGAGGGAAAGCTTTTTAACCCAGAGGGTGGTGAGGGTCTGGAATGCGCTGCCTGGGAGGGTGGTGGAGACGGGTTAGCCTCACATCCTTTAAAAAGTACCTGGATGACCACTTGGCATCGTCATAACATTCAAGGCAATGGGGCCAAGTGCTGGTCAACGGGGTTAGGGTAGGTAGGTCAGGTGTTTCTCACGGTGTGGGTGCAGACTCGATGGGCCGAAGGGCCTCTTCTGCACTGTGAGATTCTGTGATTCTGTCTCTCTCTGTCTCTCTGTCTCTCTCTCTCTCTCTCTCTCTCTGTCTCTCTCTGTCCCTCTCTCCCTCAGTTTCTCACTATCTCTCTGTCTCTCTTCTTCTGCTTTCTCTCTCTCTGTGTCTCTCTCTCTAAATTGCTCTGTCTCTCTCTCACTCTCTCTGTGTTTCTCCCTCTGTTTTTCTCTCTCTCTCTCTCCCTCTCTCTGTCTCTCTCTCTGTGTCTCTCCCTCTGTTTTTCTCCCTCCCTCCCTCCTTTCACGACCCTCTAGCGTTACACAAAGCCCAGCACTGGCCTGGGAGGCGAAGGTGCCAATGACGATGGAGCAGAAGATGAGATTAGTGTGGATGCCCTCAAACACATTGCGCTCGCCATGGATCTTGCGGGCGTTGATCTCGTTGAAGAGCTGCATCAGGACAAAGGTGTTGAAGATGATGGTGTAGTGCTCCGAGGGAGGCGAGTGCAGAGGGGCATTCCGGCCACTGTCGATCCCAAAGAAATTCTCGCCTAGGGAGGGGACGGCCAGAAAGGGAAGGGGACAGAGTGGAAAAGAGAAACCCATTATCACACGGTCCAAATAATCAGCACTGACCCTCCCACAGTGCGGCGCTCCCTCAGCACTGACCCTCCCACAGTGCGGCGCTCCCTCAGCACTGACCCTCCGACAGTGCGGCGCTCCCTCAGCACTGACCCTCCGACAGTGCGGCGCTCCCTCAGCGCTGACCCTCCGACAGTGCGGCACTCCCTCAGCACTGACCCTCTGACAGTGCGGCGCTCCCTCAGCACTGACCCTCCGACAGTGCGGCGCTCCCTCAGCACTGACCCTCCGACAGTGCGGCGCTCCCTCAGCGCTGACCCTCCGACAGTGCGGTGCTCCCTCAGCACTGACCCTCCCACAGTGCGGCACTCCCTCAGCACTGACCCTCCGACAGTGCGGCACTCCCTCAGCACTGACCCTCTGACAGTGCGGCACTCCCTCAGCGCTGACCCTCCCACAGTGCGGCGCTCCCTCAGCACTGACCCTCCCACAGTGCGGCACTCTCTCAGCACTGACCCTCCGACAGTGCGGCTCTCCCTCAGCACTGACCCTCCGACAGTGCGGCGCTCCCTCAGCACTGACCCTCCGACAGTGCGGCACTCCCTCAGCACTGACCCTCCGACAGTGCGGCGCTCCCTCAGCACTGACCCTCCGACAGTGTGACGCTCCCTCAGCACTGACCCTCCGACAGTGCGGCGCTCCCTCAGTACTGACCCTCCGACAGTGCGGCGCTCCCTCAGTACTGACCCTCCGACAGTGCGGTGCTCCCTCAGCGCTGACCCTCCCACAGTGCGGTGCTCCCTCAGCACTGACCCTCCGACAGTGCGGCGCTCCCTCAGCACTGACCCTCCGACAGTGCGGCGCTCCCTCAGCTCTGATACTATGTAAGCCCAGCCGTGATTATAGGGCTTGAGTCGCCAGGCTGGGAGCAGTGTGGTGGCGAGACTGAGGTCCAGTAAGGTCATGGATCTGACAATGGGCTAAATGGGCTTCACCTGTAGGGAGCTTTACTCTGTATCTAACCCCGCACTGTACCTGACCTGGGAGTGTTTGATGGGGACGGTGTAGAGAGAGCTTTACTCTATATCTAACCCCGTGCTGTCCCTGTCCTGGGAGTGTTTGATGGGGACGGTGTAGAGAGAGCTTTACTCTGTAGTCAACATGGACTGGTGGTAATTGACCTGGAGGCCATTTTGTCAGTTTGTCAGGTGGTGCAAAATGGGACTAATTTTGGGAAGTGTCAGCTGGAGGTTGGATGGCTGCTGGACATAGGGCGATCTGGAGGGTGGACGTGTTGCTAGCCAGTCCGTGGGGGAGAAGGTGTACAGGGGGTGGTTACAGGGTGGATAGGGTGGATTGAGTATGGACGGAGTGTGATGGAGGGTCTAGGACGGCTGGATGGATCATGGAGGGTGGGTGGTTGGAGGTTGGATGTAGGGTGGATGGAGTGTTGAGCGCGGCTGGATGAAAGGTAGAGGGAGGGAGAATGGAGGGTGGAGAGAGGGTTCATTGAAGGTGGAGGTTGGGTGGGCTGGGTGAGGATCGAGGGTAGAGGGAGGGTGGATGGAGTGTGGACAGAGGGTGGATGGAGTCTGGACGGAGGGTGGACGGAGGGTGGACGGAGGGTGGATGGAGGATGGACGGAGGGTGGATGGAGTGTGGACGGAGGGTGGACGGAGGGTGGACAGATGGTGGATGGAGTCTGGACGGAGGGTGGATGGAGTGTGGACGGAGGGTGGATGGAGGATGGACGGAGGGTGGACGGAGGGTGGATGGAGTGTGGACGGAGGGTGGACGGAGGGTGGACGGAGGGTGGATGGAGTGTGGACAGAGGGTGGATGGGGTGTGGACGGAGGGTGGATGGAGGATGGAGGGAGGGTGGATGGAGTGTGGACGGAGGGTGGATGGAGTCTGGACGGAGGGTGGACGGAGGGTGGATGGAGTGTGGATGGAGTGTGGATGGAGGGTGGATGGAGTGTGGACGGAGGGTGGATGGAGGATGGAGGGAGGGTGGATGGAGTGTGGATGGAGGGTGGACGGAGTGTGAACAGAGGGTGGATGGAGTGTGGATGGAAGGTGGATGGAGGGTGGACGGAGGGTGGATGGAGTCTGGATGGAGGGTGGATGGAGTGTGGATGGAGTGTGGACGGAGGGTGGATGGAGTGTGGACGGAGGGTGGATGGAGTGTGGACGGAGGGTGGATGGAGGGTGGATGGAGTGTGAACAGAGGGTGGATGGAGTGTGGACGGAGGGTGGACTGAGTATGGATGGAGGGTGGACGGAGGGTGGATGGAGTATGGACGGAGGGTGGATGGAGTGTGGACAGAGGGTGGATGGAGTGTGGACAGAGGGTGGATGGAGGATGGAGGGAGGGTGGACGGAGGGTGGACTGAGTATGGATGGAGGGTGGACGGAGGGTGGATGGAGGGTGGCCAGAGAGTGGTCTGAGTGTGGACAGAGTGTGGACAGAAAGTGGATGGAGAGTGGACAGAGGGTGGACAGAGTGTGGATGGAGGGTGGACAGAGGGTGGACAGAGTGTGGATGGAGGGTGGACAGAGGGTGGACAGAGTGTGGACAGAGTGTGGACAGAGGGTGGACAGAGTGTGGACAGAGTGTTGATGGAGGGTGGACAGAGTGTGGACAGAGTGTGGACAGAGGGTGGACAGAGTGTGGACAGAGTGTTGATGGAGGGTGGACAGAGTGTGGACAGAGGGTGGACAGAGTGTGGACAGAGTGTGGACAGAGTGTGGACAGAGGGTGGACAGAGTGTGGACAGAGTGTTGATGGAGGGTGGACAGAGTGTGGACAGAGGGTGGACAGAGTGTGGACAGAGTGTTGATGGAGGGTGGACAGAGTGTGGACAGAGGGTGGACAGAGTGTGGACAGAGTGTGGACAGAGTGTGGACAGAGGGTGGACAGAGTGTGGACAGAGTGTTGATGGAGGGTGGACAGAGTGTGGACAGAGGGTGGACAGAGGGTGGACAGAGGGTGGACAGAGTGTTGATGGAGGGTGGACAGTGTGTGGATGGAGGGTGGACAGTGTGTTGATGGAGTGTGGACGGAGGGTGGACAGAGTGTGGACGGAGTGTTGATGGAGGGTGGACGGAGGGTGGATGGAGTGTGGACGGAGGGTGGACAGAGTGTGGACAGAGTGTGGAAGGAGGGTGGACAGAGGGTGGACAGAGTGTTGATGGAGGGTGGACAGTGTGTTGATGGAGGGTGGACAGAGGGTGGACAGAGTGTTGATGGAGGGTGGACAGAGGGTGGATGGAGTGTGGACGGAGGGTGGACAGAGGGTGGACAGAGTGTTGATGGAGGGTGTACAGAGTGTTGATGGAGGGTGGACAGAGGGTGGACAGAGTGTGGACAGAGTGTTGATGGAGGGTGGACAGAGTGTGGATGGAGGGTGGACAGAGGGTGGACAGAGGGTGGACAGAGTGTTGATGGAGGGTGGACAGAGTGTTGATGGAGGGTGGACAGAGTGTTGATGGAGGGTGGACGGAGGGTGGACAGAGTGTGGATGGAGGGTGGACAGAGGGTGGACAGAGTGTGGATGGAGGGTGGACAGAGTGTGGACAGAGTGTTGATGGAGGGTGGACAGAGTGTTGATGGAGGGTGGACGGAGGGTGGACAGAGTGTGGATGGAGGGTGGACAGAGGGTGGACAGAGTATGGATGGAGGGTGGACAGAGGGTGGACAGAGTGTGGATGGAGGGTGGACAGAGGGTGGACAGAGTGTGGCTGGAGGGTGGACAGAGGGTGGACAGAGTGTGGATGGAGGGTGGACAGAGGGTGGACAGAGGGTGGACAGAGTGTGGATGGAGGGTGGACAGAGGGTGGACAGAGTGTGGATGGAGGGTGGACAGAGGGTGGACAGAGTGTGGATGGAGGGTGGACAGAGGGTGGACAGAGTGTGGATGGAGGGTGGACAGAGGGTGGACAGAGTGTGGATGGAAGGTGGACAGAGGGTGGACAGAGTGTGGATGGAGGGTGGACAGAGTGTGGATGGAGGGTGGACAGAGGGTGGACAGAGTGTGGATGGAGGGTGGACAGAGGGTGGACAGAGTGTGGATGGAGGGTGGACAGAGTGTGGATGGAGGGTGGACAGAGGGTGGACAGAGTGTGGATGGAGGGTGGACAGAGGGTGGACAGAGTGTGGATGGAGGGTGGACAGAGGGTGGACAGAGTGTGGATGGAGGGTGGACAGAGGGTGGACAGAGTGTGGATGGAGGGTGGACAGAGTGTGGATGGAGGGTGGACAGAGGGTGGACAGAGTGTGGATGGAGGGTGGACAGAGGGTGGACAGAGTGTGGATGGAGGGTGGACAGAGGGTGGACAGAGGGTGGATGGAGGGTGGACAGAGGGTGGACAGAGTGTGGATGGAGGGTGGACAGAGGGCGGACAGAGGGTGGACAGAGTGTGGATGGAGGGTGGACAGAGGGTGGACAGAGTGTGGATGGAGGGTGGACAGAGGGTGGACAGAGTGTGGATGGAGGGTGGACAGAGGGTGGACAGAGTGTGGATGGAGGGTGGACAGAGGGTGGACAGAGTGTGGATGGAAGGTGGACAGAGGGTGGACAGAGTGTGGATGGAGGGTGGACAGAGTGTGGATGGAGGGTGGACAGAGGGTGGACAGAGTGTGGATGGAGGGTGGACAGAGGGTGGACAGAGTGTGGATGGAGGGTGGACAGAGTGTGGATGGAGGGTGGACAGAGGGTGGACAGAGTGTGGATGGAGGGTGGACAGAGGGTGGACAGAGTGTGGACGGAGTGTGGACAGAGGGTGGACAGAGTGTGGATGGAGGGTGGACAGAGGGTGGACAGAGTGTGGATGGAGGGTGGGCTGAATTTGGATGGAGGGTGGACTGAGTTTCGATGGAAGGTGGAGTGAGGGTGGATGGAGTGTGGACGGAGTGTGGATGGAGGGTGGAAGTAGGGTGGGTGGAGGGTGGATGGAGTGTGGACAGAGTGCGGATGGAGGGAGTGCAGACGAAGGGAGTGTGGATGGAGGGAGTGAGGATGGAGGGAGTGTGGGCGGAGCGCGTGTGGGCGGAAGGAGTGTGGACGGAGGGAGTGAGGATGGAGGGAGTGTGGGCGGAGCGAGTGTGGATGGAGGGAGTGCGGACGGAGAGAGTGCGGACAGAGGGAGCGTGGACAGAGGGAGTGCGGACAGAGGGAGTGTGGAGGGAGTGTGGACGGAGAGAGTGCGGGCAGAGGGAGTGCGGATGGAGGGAGTGCGGACAGAGGGAGTGCGGACAGAGGGAGTGTGGACGGAGAGAGTGCGGACAGAGGGAGTGCGGACAGAGGGAGTGCAGACAGAGGGAGTGTGGAGGGAGTGCGGACAGAGGGGGTGTGGAGGGAGTGTGGACAGAGGGAGTGTGGAGGGAGTGTGGACAGAGAGAGTTTGGAGGGAGTGCGGACGGAGAGAGTGCGGACAGAGGCAGTGCGGACAGAGGGAGTGTGGAGGGAGTGTGGACAGAGGGAATGCCGACAGAGGGAGTGTGGAGGGAGTGTGGACAGAGGGAGTGCGGACAGAGGGAGTGTGGAGGGAGTGTGGACGGTGAGAGTGCGGACAGAGGGAGTGCAGACAGAGGGATTGTGGACAGAGGGAGTGTGGACAGAGGGAGTGCGGACAGAGGGAGTGTGGACAGAGGGAATGCGGACAGAGGGAGTGTGGAGGGAGTGTGGACAGAGGGAGTGCGGACAGAGGGAGTGTGGACGGAGAGAGTGCAGAGGGAGTGTGGACGGAGAGAGTGTGGACAGAGGGAGAGCGGATAGAGGGAGTATGGATAGAGGGAGTGCGGACAGAGGGAGTGCGGACAGAGGGAGTGTGGATAGAGGGAGTGCGGATGGAGGGAGTGCTGAAACGTACCGGCGAAGAGCAGGGTGAAGATGATGACGAGCTGGTAGATACTGTGCCCCAGGATGTTCTTCATCATGGTGTGGGAGATCAGCGGCTTGCGGCGCCCATAGGGTCGGCGCCGGAGAAGGGCCTCAGTGGGCGGCTCGGTAGCCAGAGCCAGCGAGGCGAAGGTGTCCATGATCAGGTTGACCCAGAGCATCTGAACGGCCTTCAGCGGGGAGTCCTGGGGAGGGAGGGGGAGGGAGGGTGGGGGCAGCGGGGAGAGAAACAGGGGATCGATTATTACACTCGCCAGTCGAGATCCGGAATATCACTGAACGGGGAGACTCGAGGGCGATGCTCGCAGCCTCGCACTCGCCCGGACAAACACTAGAATACCAAATTTAAAAGGTCAGCACATTGTTATAGAACAACAGAAACAGGCGCGTGGCGCTGATTGGCTGATCGGATCATTCACCACCCCCCACCTGAACTTCGGGCTGCAGACCACACTCAAATAGCAGCGCCTATCAAACCTACAGCAAAACGTCCGCCGTTAGATGTGATTCTGCCATTGGCCAGCACTTATGGAGCAATCCTGAGTGCGCTAACGTCTACACGGACAGCCCGTTTGAGACAATCGGTTGAGCTCGCAATGTGGCTCATTTATACGTGCTCGAGGTGACACACATTCAAAAAAGGGACGTATCCTCTGTAAAGGAAAAGGATGACGTTCAAGGATTGTGGCTTTCCTTTTTGGATAACAGGGGAACTTGGGGAGTCAAAATATCTCCATTGCCATTTCCATAGCAACGACTTAGCCAATAGGAGTTGACTTGCCAACCGAGCAGCACCTTTAACTCCTCTGCCAAAAATCGTGATGGTCCTACGAAAATTGCTAATTCTTTGATTTGTCCAGAGGAGCGCACCATGGGAAGTTGGGGAGAACTGATTCTCTTTTCAATGCAATTGACATCGGAATTAATGGTGGCCAAATGTCCCTGAGTGAACGCTGCTATCTTGCGGCAAAAACAGTGTACAGATATCTCCCTGAGAGAGAGAGGAGACTGAGAGACAACAGTCACTATACAGATATCTCCCTGAGAGAGAGAGGGGAAAGAGAGACACCAGTCAGTGTACAGATATCGCCCTGAGAGAGAGGGGATTTAGAGACACCAGTCAGTGTACAGATATGTCCATGAGAGAGAGGGGACTGAGAGACACCAGTCAGTGTACAGATATCCCCCTGAGAGAGAGAGGGGACTGAGAGACACCAGTCAGTGTACAGATATCTCCCTGAAAGAAAGAGGGAACTGAGAGACACCAGTCAGTGTACAGATATCTCCCTGAGAGAGAGAGGGGACTGAGAGACACCAGTCAGTGTACAGATACCTCCCTGAGAGGGAGAGGGGACTGAGAGACACCAGTCAGTGTAGAGATAACTCCCTGAGAGAGAGAGGGGACTGAGAGACACCAGTCAGTGTACAGATATCTCCCTGAGAGAGAGAGGGGACTGAGAGACACCAGTCAGTGTACAGATACCTCCCTGAGAGAGAGAGAGGACTGAGAGGCACCAGTCAGTGTACAGACATCTCCCTGAGAGTGAGAGGGGACTGAGAGAAACCAATCAGTGTACAGATATCTCCCTGAGAGAGAGGGGTCTGAGAGACACCAGTCAGTGTACAGATATCTCCCTCAGAGAGAGAGGAGACAGAGAGACACCAGTCAGTGTACAGACATCTCGCTGAGAGAGAGAGGAGAATGAGGGACAACGGTCAGTGGACAGATATCTCCCTGAGAGAGAGAGGGACTGAGAGACACCAGTCAGTGTACAGATATCTCCCTGAGAGAGAGAGAAGGACAGAGAGACACCAGTCAGTGTACAGATATCTCCCGGAGAGAGAGAGGGGACTGAGAGACACCAGTCAGTGTACAGATATCTCCCTGAGAGAGAGAGGGGAAAGAGAGACACCAGTCAGTGTACAGATATGTCCCTGAGAGTGAGAGGGGAATGAGAGACACCAGTCAGTGTATAGATATCTCCCTGAGAGAGAGAGGGACTGAGAGAGACAAGTCAGTGTACAGATATCTCCCTGAGAGAGAGGGGACTGAGAGACACCAGTCAGTGTACAGATATCTCCCTGAGAGAGAGAGGGGACTGAGAGAAACCAGTCAGTGTAGAGATATCTCCCGAGAGAGAGAGGGGACTGAGAGACAACAGGAAGTGTACAGATATCTCCATGAGAGAGAGAGGGGACTGAGAGAGACTTGTCAGTGTCCATATATTTCGCTGAGAGAGAGGAGACTGATAGAGACAAGTCAGAGTAAAGATATCTCACTGAGAGAGAGGGGACTGACAGACACCAGTCAGTGAACAGATATGTCCCTGAGAGAGAGGGACAGAGAGACACCAGTCAATGTGCAGATATCTCACGGAGAGAGAGGGGACTTAGAGACGCCAGTCAGTGTACAGATATCTCCATGAGAGAGAGGGACAGAGAGAAACCAGTCAGTGTACAGATATCTCCCTGAGAGAGAGAGGGGAATGAGCGACACCAGTCAGTGTACAGATATCTCCCTGAGAGACAGAGGGGACTGAGAGACACCAGTCAGTGTACAGATATCTCCCTGACAGAGAGGGGACTGAGAGACACCAGTCAGTGTACAGATATCTCACCGAGAGAGAGAGGGGACTGAGAGATACCAGTCAGTGTACAGATATCTCCCTGAGAGAGAGGGGAGACTGAGAGACACCAGTCAGTGTACAGATATCTCACCGAGAGAGAGAGGGGACTGAGAGATACCAGTCAGTGTACAGATATCTCCCTGAGAGAGAGGGGACTGAGAGACACCAGTCAGTGTACAGATATCTCCCTGAGAGAGAGAGGGGACTGAGAGACACCAGAAAGTGTACAGATATATCCCTGAGAGAGGGGGACCGAGAGACACCAGTCAGAGTACAGATATCGCCCTGAGAGAGAGGGGACAGAGAGAGACCAGTCAGTGTACAGATAACTCCCTGAGAGAGAGAGGGACTGAGAGACACGAGCCAGTGTACAGATATCTCCATGAGGGAGAGCGGGGACTGAGAGACACCAGTCAGTGTAGAGATATCTACCGAGGAAGAGGAAACAGAGAGACAACAGTAAGTGTACAAATATCTCCCTGAGAGAGAGGGACTGAGAGACACCAGTCAGTGAACAGATATCTCCCTGAGAGAGAGAGGGGACTCAGAGACACCAGTCAGATTACAGATAAATCCCTGAGAGAGAGAGGGGACTGAGAGACACCAGTAAGTGCACAGATATCTCCCTGAGAGAGAGGGACTGAGAGAGACCAGTCAGTGTACAGATATCTGCATGAGAGGGAGAGGGAACTCAGAGACACCAGTAAGTGTACAGATATCTCCCTGAGAGAGAGAGGGACTGAGAGACACCAGTCAGTGTACAGATATCTCCCTGAGAGAGAGGAGACTGACAGACACCAGTCAGTGTACAGATATCTCCCTGAGAGAGAGGTGACTGAGGGACACCAGTCAGTGTACAGATATCTCCCTGAGAGAGAGGGGACTGAAAGACACCAGTCAGTGTAAAGATATCTCCCTGAGAGAGAGAGGGACTGAGAGACACCAGTCAGTGTACAGATAGATCCCTGAGAGAGAGGGGACTGAGAGACACAAGTCAGTGTACAGATATCTCCATGAGAGAGAGAGGGGACTGAGAGACACCAGTCAGTGTACAGATATCTCCCAGAGAGATAGGGGACTGAGAGACACCAGTCAGTGTACAGATATCTCCCTGAGAGAAAGAGGGAACTGAGAGACACCAGTGAGTGTACAGATATCTCCCTGAGAGAAAGAGGGAACTGAGAGACACCAGTCAGTGTACAGATATCTCCCTGAGAGAGAGGGGACTGAGAGGCACCAGTCAGTGTACAGATATCTCCCTGAGAGAGAGAGGGGACTGAGAGACATCAGTCAGTGAACAGATATCTCCCTGAGAGAGAGAGTGGACTGAGAGACACCCGTCAGTGTACAGATACCTCAGTGAAAGAGAGAGGGGACTGAGAAGCACCAGTCAGTGTACAGATATCTCCCTGAGAGAGAGAGGGGACTGAGAGACACCAGTTAGTGTACAGATATCTCCCTGAGAGTGAGAGGGAACTGAGAGAAACCAGTCAGTATACAGATATAGCCTGAGAGAGAGGGGTCTGAGACGCACCAGTGAGTGTACAGATATCTCCCTGAGAGAGAGGGGTCTGAGAGACACCAGTCAGTGTACAGATTTCTCCCTGAGAGAGAGGGGACTGAGAGACACCGGTCAGTGTACAGATATCTCCCTGAGAGAGAGAGGGGACTGAGAGACACCAGTCAGTGTACAGATATCTGCCTGAGAGAGAGAGGGGACTGAGAGAGACCAGTCAGTGTCCATATATTTCGCTGAGAGAGAGGGGACTGATAGAGACAAGTCAGAGTAAAGATATCTCACTGAGAGAGAGGGGACTGACAGACAACAGTCAGTGAACAGATATGTCACTGAGAGAGAGGAACAGAGAGACACCAGTCAATGTGCAGATATCTCACGGAGAGAGAGGGGACTTAGAGACGCCAATCAGTGTACAGATATCTCCATGAGAGAGAGGGACAGAGAGAAACCAGTCAGTGTACAGATATCTCCCTGAGAGAGAGAGGGGACTGAGCGACACCAGTCAGTGTACAGATATCTCCCTGAGAGACAGAGGGGACTGAGAGACACCAGTCAGTGTACAGATATCTCCCGGACAGAGAGGGGACTGAGAGACACCAGTCAGTGTACAGATATCTCCCTGAGAGAGAGAGGGGACAGAGAGACACCCGTCAGTGTACAGATACATCCGTGAGAGAGAGAGGGGACTGAGAGGCACCAGTCAGTGTACAGATATCTCCCTGAGAGAGAGAGGGGACTGAGAGACACCAGTTAGTGTACAGATATCTCCCTGAGAGTGAGAGGGAACTGAGAGAAACCAGTCAGTATATAGATATCTCCCTGAGAGAGAGGGGTCTGAGAGGCACCAGTGAGTGTACAGATATCTCCCTGAGAGATAGGGGTCTGAGAGACACCAGTCAGTGTACAGATATCTCCCTCAGAGAGAGAGGGGACTGAGAGACACCAGTCAGTGTACAGATATCTCCCTGAGAGAGAGAGGAGACTGAGAGACACCGGTCAATGTACAGATATCTCCCTGAGAGCGAGAGGGACGGAGAGACACCAGTCAGTGTACAGATATCTCCCTGAGAGAGAGAGGGGAAAGAGAGAAACCAGTCAGTGTTCAGATATCTCCCTGAGAGTGATAGGGGACTTAGAGACACCAGTCAATGAACAGATGTTTCCCTGAGAGAGAGAGGGGAAAGAGAGACACCAGTCAGTGTACAGATATGTCCCTGAGAGTGAGAGGGGAATGAGAGACACCAGTCAGTGTATAGATATCTCCCTGAGAGAGAGAGGGACTGAGAGAGACAAGTCAGTGTACAGATATCTCCCTGAGAGAGAGGGGACTGAGAGACACCAGTCAGTGTACAGATATCTCCCTGAGAGAGAGAGGGGACTGAGAGAAACCAGTCAGTGTAGAGATATCTCCCGAGAGAGAGAGGGGACTGAGAGACAACAGGAAGTGTACAGATATCTCCATGAGAGAGAGAGGGGACTGAGAGAGACCAGTCAGTGTCCATATATTTCGCTGAGAGAGAGGGGACTGATAGAGACAAGTCAGAGTAAAGATATCTCACTGAGAGAGAGGGGACTGAAAGACACCAGTCAGTGAACAGATATGTCCCTGAGAGAGAGGGACAGAGAGACACCAGTCAATGTGCAGATATCTCACGGAGAGAGAGGGGACTTAGAGACGCCAGTCAGTGTACAGATATCTCCATGAGAGAGAGGGACAGAGAGAAACCAGTCAGTGTACAGATATCTCCCTGAGAGAGAGAGGGGAATGAGCGACACCAGTCAGTGTACAGATATCTCCCTGAGAGACAGAGGGGACTGAGAGACACCAGTCAGTGTACAGATATCTCCCTGACAGAGAGGGGACTGAGAGACACCAGTCAGTGTACAGATATCTCACCGAGAGAGAGAGGGGACTGAGAGATACCAGTCAGTGTACAGATATCTCCCTGAGAGAGAGGGGTGACTGAGAGACACCAGTCAGTGTACAGATATCTCACCGAGAGAGAGAGGGGATGAGAGATACCAGTCAGTGTACAGATATCTCCCTGAGAGAGAGGGGAGTGAGAGACACCAGAAAGTGTACAGATATATCCCTGAGAGAGGGGGACCGAGAGATACCAGTCAGAGTACAGATATCGCCCTGAGAGAGAGGGGACAGAGAGAGACCAGTCAGTGTACAGATAACTCCCTGAGAGAGAGAGGGACTGAGAGACACGAGCCAGTGTACAGATATCTCCATGAGGGAGAGCGGGGACTGAGAGACACCAGTCAGTGTAGAGATATCTACCGAGGAAGAGGAAACAGAGAGACAACAGTAAGTGTACAAATATCTCCCTGAGAGAGAGAGGGACTGAGAGACACCAGTCAGTGAACAGATATCTCCCTGAGAGAGAGAGGGGACTCAGAGACAACAGTCAGTGTACAGATATATTCCTGAGAGAGAGAGGGGACTGAGAGACACCAGTAAGTGCACAGATATCTCCCTGAGAGAGAGGGACTGAGAGAGACCAGTCAGTGTACAGATATCTGCCTGAGAGGGAGAGGGAACTCAGAGACACCAGTAAGTGTACAGATATCTCCCTGAGAGAGAGAGGGGACTGAGAGACATCAGTCAGTGTACAGATATCTCCCTGAGAGAGAGAGGGACTGAGAGACACCAGTCAGTGTACAGATATCTCCCTGAGAGAGAGGAGACTGACAGACACCAGTCAGTGTACAGATATCTCCCTGAGAGAGAGGGGACTGAGGGACACCAGTCAGTGTACAGATATCTCCCTGAGAGAGAGGGGACTGAGAGACACCAGTCAGTGTAAAGATATCTCCCTGAGAGAGAGAGGGACTGAGAGACACCAGTCAGTGTACAGATAGATCCCTGAGAGAGAGGGGACTGAGAGACACAAGTCAGTGTACAGATATCTCCATGAGAGAGAGAGGGGACTGAGAGACACCAGTCAGTGTACAGATATCTCCCAGAGAGATAGGGGACTGAGAGACACCAGTCAGTGTACAGATATCTCCCTGAGAGAAAGAGGGAACTGAGAGACACCAGTGAGTGTACAGATATCTCCCTGAGAGAAAGAGGGAACTGAGAGACACCAGTCAGTGTACAGATAGCTCCCTGAGACAGAGGGGACTGAGAGGCACCAGTCAGTGTACAGATATCTCCATGAGAGAGAGAGGGGACTGAGAGACATCAGTCAGTGAACAGATATCTCCCTGAGAGAGAGAGTGGACTGAGAGACACCCGTCAGTGTACAGATACCTCAGTGAAAGAGAGAGGGGACTGAGAAGCACCAGTCAGTGTACAGATATCTCCCTGAGAGAGAGAGGGGACTGAGAGACACCAGTTAGTGTACAGATATCTCCCTGAGAGTGAGAGGGAACTGAGAGAAACCAGTCAGTATACAGATATAGCCTGAGAGAGAGGGGTCTGAGACGCACCAGTGAGTGTACAGATATCTCCCTGAGAGAGAGGGGTCTGAGAGACACCAGTCAGTGTACAGATATCTCCCTGAGAGAGAGGGGACTGAGAGACACCAGTCAGTGTACAGATATCTCCCTGAGAGAGAGAGGGGACTGAGAGACACCAGTCAGTGTACAGATACCTCCTTGAGAGAGAGAGGGGACTGAGAGAGACGAGTCAGTGTCCATATATTTCGCTGAGAGAGAGGGGACTGATAGAGACAAGTCAGAGTAAAGATATCTCACTGAGAGAGAGGGGACTGACAGACAACAGTCGGTGAACAGATATGTCACTGAGAGAGAGGAACAGAGAGACACCAGTCAATGTGCAGATATCTCACGGAGAGAGAGGGGACTTAGAGACGCCAATCAGTGTACAGATATCTCCATGAGAGAGAGGGACAGAGAGAAACCAGTCAGTGTACAGATATCTCCCTGAGAGAGAGAGGGGACTGAGCGACACCAGTCAGTGTACAGATATCTCCCTGAGAGACAGAGGGGACTGAGAGACACCAGTCAGTGTACAGATATCTCCCTGACAGAGAGGGGACTGAGAGACACCAGTCAGTGTACAGATATCTCCCTGAGAGAGAGAGGGGACAGAGAGACACCCGTCAGTGTACAGATACCTCCGTGAGAGAGAGAGGGGACTGAGAGGCACCAGTCAGTGTACAGATATCTCCCTGAGAGAGAGAGGGGACTGAGAGACACCAGTTAGTGTACAGATATCTCCCTGAGAGTGAGAGGGAACTGAGAGAAACCAGTCAGTATATAGATATCTCCCTGAGAGATAGGGGTCTGAGAGACACCAGTCAGTGTACAGATATCTACCTCATAGAGAGAGGGGACTGAGAGACACCAGTCAGTGTACAGATATCTCCCTGAGAGAGAGAGGAGACTGAGAGACACCGGTCAATGTACAGATATCTCCCTGAGAGCGAGAGGGACGGAGAGACACCAGTCAGTGTACAGATATCTCCCTGAGAGAGAGAGGGGAAAGAGAGACAACAGTCAGTGTTCAGATATCTCCCTGAGAGTGATAGGGGACTGAGGGACACCAGTCAATGTACAGATGTCTCCCTGAGAGAGAGAGGGAACTGAGAGACACCAGTCAGTGTACAGATGTCTCCCTCAGAGAGAGAGGGGTCTGAGAGACACCAGTCAGTGTACAGATATCTCCCTGAGAGAGAGGGGATGGAGGGACACCAGTCAGTGTACAGATATCTCCCTGAGAGAGAGGGGACTGAGAGACACCAGTCAGTGTACAGATATCTCCCTGAGAGATAGGGGACTGAGAGACACCAGTCAGTGTACAGATATCTCCCTGAGAGAGAGGGGACTGAGAGACACCAGTCAGTGTACAGATATCTCCCTGAGAGAGAGAGGGGAAAGAGAGACAACAGTCAGTGTTCAGATATCTCCCTGAGAGTGATAGGGGACTGAGGGACACCAGTCAATGTACAGATGTCTCCCTGAGAGAGAGAGGGGAAAGAGAGACACCAGTCAGTGTACAGATATGTCCCTGAGAGTGAGAGGGGAATGAGAGACACCAGTCAGTGTATAGATATCTCCCTGAGAGAGAGAGGGACTGAGAGAGACAAGTCAGTGTACAGATATCTCCCTGAGAGAGAGGGGACTGAGAGACACCAGTCAGTGTACAGATATCTCCCTGAGAGAAAGAGGGAACTGAGAGACACCAGTCAGTGTACAGATAGCTCCCTGAGACAGAGGGGACTGAGAGGCACCAGTCAGTGTACAGATATCTCCATGAGAGAGAGAGGGGACTGAGAGACATCAGTCAGTGAACAGATATCTCCCTGAGAGAGAGAGTGGACTGAGAGACACCCGTCAGTGTACAGATACCTCAGTGAAAGAGAGAGGGGACTGAGATGCACCAGTCAGTGTACAGATATCTCCCTGAGAGAGAGAGGGGACTGAGAGACACCAGTTAGTGTACAGATATCTCCCTGAGAGTGAGAGGGAACTGAGAGAAACCAGTCAGTATACAGATATAGCCTGAGAGAGAGGGGTCTGAGACGCACCAGTGAGTGTACAGATATCTCCCTGAGAGAGAGGGGTCTGAGAGACACCAGTCAGTGTACAGATTTCTCCCTGAGAGAGAGGGGACTGAGAGACACCAGTCAGTGTACAGATATCTCCCTGAGAGAGAGAGGGGACTGAGAGACACCAGTCAGTGTACAGATATCTGCCTGAGAGAGAGAGGGGACTGAAAGAGACCAGTCAGTGTCCATATATTTCGCTGAGAGAGAGGGGACTGATAGAGACAAGTCAGAGTAAAGATATCTCACTGAGAGAGAGGGGACTGACAGACAACAGTCGGTGAACAGATATGTCACTGAGAGAGAGGAACAGAGAGACACCAGTCAATGTGCAGATATCTCACGGAGAGAGAGGGGACTTAGAGACGCCAATCAGTGTACAGATATCTCCATGAGAGAGAGGGACAGAGAGAAACCAGTCAGTGTACAGATATCTCCCTGAGAGAGAGAGGGGACTGAGCGACACCAGTCAGTGTACAGATATCTCCCTGAGAGACAGAGGGGACTGAGAGACACCAGTCAGTGTACAGATATCTCCCTGACAGAGAGGGGACTGAGAGACACCAGTCAGTGTACAGATATCTCCCTGAGAGAGAGAGGGGACTGAGAGACACCCGTCAGTGTACAGATACCTCCGTGAGAGAGAGAGGGGACTGAGAGGCACCAGTCAGTGTACAGATATCTCCCTGAGAGAGAGAGGGGACTGAGAGACACCAGTTAGTGTACAGATATCTCCCTGAGAGTGAGAGGGAACTGAGAGAAACCAGTCAGTATACAGATATCTCCCTGAGAGAGAGGGGTCTGAGAGACACCAGTCAGTGTACAGATATCTACCTCAGAGAGAGAGGGGACTGAGAGACACCAGTCAGTGTACAGATATCTCCCTGAGAGAGAGAGGAGACTGAGAGACACCGGTCAATGTACAGATATCTCCCTGAGAGCGAGAGGGACTGAGAGACACCAGTCAGTGTACAGATATCTCCCTGAGAGAGAGAGGGGAAAGAGAGACAACAGTCAGTGTACAGATATCTCCCTGAGAGTGAGAGGGGACTGAGAGACACCAGTCAATGTACAGATGTCTCCCTGAGAGAGAGAGGGAACTGAGAGACACCAGTCAGTGTACAGATGTCTCCCTCAGAGAGAGAGGGGTCTGAGAGACACCAGTCAGTGTACAGATATCTCCCTGAGAGAGAGGGGACTGAGGACACCAGTCAGTGTACAGATATCTCCCTGAGAGAGAGGGGACTGAGAGACACCAGTCAGTGTACAGATATCTCCCTGAGAGAGAGGGGACTGAGAGACACCAGTCAGTGTACAGATATCTCCCTGAGAGAGAGGGGACTGAGAGACACCAGTCAGTGTACAGATATCTCCCTGAGAGAGAGAGGGGAAAGAGAGACACCAGTCAGTGTTCAGATATCTCCCTGAGAGTGATAGGGGACTGAGGGACACCAGTCAATGTACAGATGTCTCCCTGAGAGAGAGAGTTGTCTGAGAGACACCAGTCAGTGTACAGATATCTCCCTGAGAGTGAGAGGGGAATGAGAGACACCAGTCAGTGTATAGATATCTCCCTGAGAGAGAGAGGGACTGAGAGAGACAAGTCAGTGTACAGATATCTCCCTGAGAGAGAGGGGACTGAGAGACACCAGTCAGTGTACAGATATCTCCCTGAGAGAGAGAGGGGACTGAGAGAAACCAGTCAGTGTAGAGATATCTCCCGAGAGAGAGAGGGGACTGAGAGACAACAGGAAGTGTACAGATATCTCCATGAGAGAGAGAGGGGACTGAGAGAGACCAGTCAGTGTCCATATATTTCGCTGAGAGAGAGGGGACTGATAGAGACAAGTCAGAGTAAAGATATCTCACTGAGAGAGAGGGGACTGACAGACACCAGTCAGTGAACAGATATGTCCCTGAGAGAGAGGGACAGAGAGACACCAGTCAATGTGCAGATATCTCACGGAGAGAGAGGGGACTTAGAGACGCCAGTCAGTGTACAGATATCTCCATGAGAGAGAGGGACAGAGAGAAACCAGTCAGTGTACAGATATCTCCCTGAGAGAGAGAGGGGAATGAGCGACACCAGTCAGTGTACAGATATCTCCCTGAGAGACAGAGGGGACTGAGAGACACCAGTCAGTGTACAGATATCTCCCTGACAGAGAGGGGACTGAGAGACACCAGTCAGTGTACAGATATCTCACCGAGAGAGAGAGGGGACTTAGAGATACCAGTCAGTGTACAGATATCTCCCTGAGAGAGAGGGGAGACTGAGAGACACCAGTCAGTGTACAGATATCTCACCGAGAGAGAGAGGGGATGAGAGATACCAGTCAGTGTACAGATATCTCTCTGAGAGAGAGGGGACTGAGAGACACCAGTCAGTGTACAGATATCTCCCTGAGAGAGAGAGGGGACTGAGAGACACCAGAAAGTGTACAGATATATCCCTGAGAGCGGGGGACCGAGAGATACCAGTCAGAGTACCGATATCGCCCTGAGAGAGAGGGGACAGAGAGAGACCAGTCAGTGTACAGATAACTCCCTGAGAGAGAGAGGGACTGAGAGACACGAGCCAGTGTACAGATATCTCCATGAGGGAGAGCGGGGACTGAGAGACACCAGTCAGTGTAGAGATATCTACCGAGGAAGAGGAAACAGAGAGACAACAGTAAGTGTACAAATATCTCCCTGAGAGAGAGAGGGACTGAGAGACACCAGTCAGTGAACAGATATCTCCCTGAGAGAGAGAGGGGACTCAGAGACAACAGTCAGAGTACAGATAAATCCCTGAGAGAGAGAGGGGACTGAGAGACACCAGTAAGTGCACAGATATCTCCCTGAGAGAGAGGGACTGAGAGAGACCAGTCAGTGTACAGATATCTGCCTGAGAGGGAGAGGGAACTCAGAGACACCAGTAAGTGTACAGATATCTCCCTGAGAGAGAGAGGGGACTGAGAGACATCAGTCAGTGAACAGATATCTCCCTGAGAGAGAGAGGGACTGAGAGACACCAGTCAGTGTACAGATATCTCCCTGAGAGAGAGGAGACTGACAGACACCAGTCAGTGTACAGATATCTCCATGAGAGAGAGGTGACTGAGGGACACCAGTCAGTGTACAGATATCTCCCTGAGAGAGAGGGGACTGAGAGAGACCAGTCAGTGTAAAGATATCTCCCTGAGAGAGAGAGGGACTGAGAGACACCAGTCAGTGTACAGATAGATCCCTGAGAGAGAGGGGACTGAGAGACACAAGTCAGTGTACAGATATCTCCATGAGAGAGAGAGGGGACTGAGAGACACCAGTCAGTGTACAGATATCTCCCAGAGAGATAGGGGACTGAGAGACACCAGTCAGTGTACAGATATCTCCCTGAGAGAAAGAGGGAACTGAGAGACACCAGTGAGTGTACAGATATCTCCCTGAGAGAAAGAGGGAACTGAGAGACACCAGTCAGTGTACAGATAGCTCCCTGAGACAGAGGGGACTGAGAGGCACCAGTCAGTGTACAGATATCTCCATGAGAGAGAGAGGGGACTGAGAAACATCAGTCAGTGAACAGATATCTCCCTGAGAGAGAGAGTGGACTGAGAGACACCCGTCAGTGTACAGATACCTCAGTGAAAGAGAGAGGGGACTGAGAAGCACCAGTCAGTGTACAGATATCTCCCTGAGAGAGAGAGGGGACTGAGAGACACCAGTTAGTGTACAGATATCTCCCTGAGAGTGAGAGGGAACTGAGAGAAACCAGTCAGTATACAGATATAGCCTGAGAGAGAGGGGTCTGAGACGCACCAGTGAGTGTACAGATATCTCCCTGAGAGAGAGGGGTCTGAGAGACACCAGTCAGTGTACAGATTTCTCCCTGAGAGAGAGGGGACTGAGAGACACCAGTCAGTGTACAGATATCTCCCTGAGAGAGAGAGGGGACTGAGAGACACCAGTCAGTGTACAGATATCTGCCAGAGAGAGAGAGGGGACTGAAAGAGACCAGTCAGTGTACATATATTTCGCTGAGAGAGAGGGGACTCATAGAGACAAGTCAGAGTAAAGATATCACACTGAGAGAGAGGGGACTGACAGACAACAGTCAGTGAACAGATATGTCACTGAGAGAGAGGAACAGAGAGACACCAGTCAATGTGCAGATATCTCACGGAGAGAGAGGGGACTTAGAGACGCCAATCAGTGTACAGATATCTCCATGAGAGAGAGGGACAGAGAGAAACCAGTCAGAGTACAGATATCTCCCTGAGAGAGAGAGGGGACTGAGCGACACCAGTCAGTGTACAGATATCTCCCTGAGAGACAGAGGGGACTGAGAGACACCAGTCAGTGTACAGATATCTCCCTGACAGAGAGGGGACTGAGAGACACCAGTCAGTGTAGAGATATCTCCCTGAGAGAGAGAGGGGACAGAGAGACACCCGTCAGTGTACAGATACATCCGTGAGAGAGAGAGGGGACTGAGAGGCACCAGTCAGTGTACAGATATCTCCCTGAGAGAGAGAGGGGACTGAGAGACACCAGTTAGTGCACAGATATCTCCCTGAGAGTGAGAGGGAACTGAGAGAAACCAGTCAGTATATAGATATCTCCCTGAGAGAGAGGGGTCTGAGAGGCACCAGTGAGTGTACAGATATCTCCCTGAGAGATAGGGGTCTGAGAGACACCAGTCAGTGTACAGATATCTCCCTCAGAGAGAGAGGGGACTGAGAGACACCAGTCAATGTACAGATATCTCCCTGAGAGCGAGAGGGACGGAGAGACACCAGTCAGTGTACAGATATCTCCCTGAGAGAGAGAGGGGAAAGAGAGACAACAGTGTTCAGATATCTCCCTGAGAGTGATAGGGGACTGAGGGACACCAGTCAATGTACAGATGTCTCCCTGAGAGAGAGAGGGAACTGAGAGACACCAGTCAGTGTACAGATGTCTCCCTCAGAGAGAGAGGGGTCTGAGAGACACCAGTCAGTGTACAGATATCTTCCTGAGAGAGAGGGGATGGAGGGACACCAGTCAGTGTACAGATATCTCCCTGAGAGAGAGGGGACTGAGAGACACCAGTCAGTGTACAGATATCTCCCTGAGAGATAGGGGACTGAGAGACACCAGTCAGTGTACAGATATCTCCCTGAGAGAGAGGGGACTGAGAGACACCAGTCAGTGTACAGATATCTCCCTGAGAGAGAGGAGACTGAGAGAAGCAGTCATTGTACCGATATATCCCGGAGAGAATGAGGGAACTGAGAGACATGAGTCAGTGTACAGATATCTCCCTGAGAGAAAGAGGGAACTGAGAGACACCAGTCAGTCTACAGATATCTCCCTGAGAGAGAGAGGGGATTGAGAGACACCAGTCAGTGTACAGATACCTCCCTGAGAGAGAGAGGGGACTGAGAGATACCAGTCACTGTACAGGAACCTCCCTGAGAGAGAGAGGGGACAGAGAGACACCAGTCAGTGTACACATATCTCCCTGAGAGAGAGAGGGGACTGAGAGACACCCGTCAGTGTCCAGATACCTCCGTGAGAGAGAGAGGGGACTGAGAGGCACCAGTATGTGTACAGATATCTTCCTGAGAGTGAGAGGGACCTGAGAGAAACCAGTCAGTATACAGATATCTCCCTGAGAGAGAGGGGTCTGAGAGACACCAGTCAGTGAACAGATATCTCCCTGAGAGCGAGGGGTCTGAGAGACACCAGTCAGTGTACAGATATCTCCATCAGAGAGAGAAGGGACTGAGAGACACCAGTCAGTGTACAGATATCTCCCTGAGAGAGAGAGGAGACTGAAACAACGGTCACTGAACAGATATCTCCCAGAGAGAGAGAGGGACTGAAAGACACCAGTCAGTGCACAGATATCTCCCTGAGAGAGAGAGCGGAAAGAGAGACACCAGTCAGTGTTCAGATATCTCCCTGAGAGTGAGAGGGGACTGAAAGACACCAGTCAATGTACAGATATCTCCCTGAGAGAGAGAGGGGAAAGAGAGAAACCAGTCAGTGTACAGATATCTCCCTGAGAGAGAGGGGACTTAGGGACACCAGTCAGTGTACAGACATGTCCCTGAGAGAGAGGGGACTGAGAGACACCAGTCAGTGTACAGATATCTCCCTGAGAGAGAGGGGACTGTGAGACACCAGTCAGTGTACAGATATCTCCCTGAGAGAGAGGGGTCTGAGAGACACCAGTCAGTGTACAGATATCTCCCTGAGAGAGATAGGGGACAGAGAGACACCAGTCAGTGCACAGATATCTCGCTGAGAGAGAGGGACTGAGAGACACCAGTCAGTGAACGGATATGTCCCTGAGAGAGAGAGGGGACTCAGAGACACCAGTCAGAGTACAGATATATCCCTGAGAGAGATAGGGGACTGAGAGACACCAGTCAGTGTACAGATATCTCCCTGAGAGAGAGAGGGGACTGAGAGACATCAGTCAGTGTACAGATACCTCCCTGAGAGAGAGAGGGACTGAGAGACACCAGTAAGAGTACAGATATCTCCCTGAGAGAGGAGACTGGCAGATACCAGTCAGTGTACAGATATCTCCCTGAGAGAGAGGGGACTGAGAGACACCAGTCAGTGTACAGATATCTCCCTGAGAGAGAGAGGAGACTGAGAGACACCGGTCACTGAACAGATATCTCCCTGAGAGAGAGAGGGACTGAGAGACACCAGTCGGTGTACAGATATCTCCCTGAGAGAGAGAGGGGAAAGCGAGACACCAGTCAGTGTTCAGATATATCCCTGAGATTGAGAGGGGACTGAAAGACACCAGTCAATGTACAGATGTCTCCCTGAGAGAGAGAGGGAACTGAGAGACACCAGTCAGTGTACAGATATCTCCCTGAGAGAGAGAGGGGAAAGAGAGAAACCAGTCAGTGTACAGATATCTGCCTGAGAGAGAGGGGACTTAGGGACACCAGTCAGTGTACAGATATCTCCCTGAGAGAGAGGGGACTGAGAGACAAAAGTCAGTGTACAGATATCTCCCTGAGAGAGAGGGGACTGAGAGACACCAGTTAGTGTACAGATATCTCCCTGAGAGAGAGGGGAATAGCAGACACCAGTCAGTGTACAGATATCTCCCTGAGAGAGAGAGGTGACAGAGAGACACCAGTTAGTGCACAGATATCTTGCTGAGAGAGAGGGACTGAGAGACACCAGTCAGTGAACAGATATCTCCCTGATAGAGAGAGGGGACTGAGAGACACCAGTCAGTGCACAGATATCTCCCTGAGAGAGAGAGGGGAAAGAGAGAAACCAGTCAGTGTACAGATATCTCCCTGAGAGAGAGGGACTGAGAGAGACCCATCAGCGAACAGATATCTCCCTGAGAGAGAGGGGACTTAGAGACACCAGTCAGTGTACAGACATCTCCCTGAGAGAGAGAAGAATAGCAGACACCAGTCAGTGTACAGATATCTCCCTGAGAGAGATAGGGGACAG
>NC_054501.1:1740895-1760895 GCF_017639515.1 Carcharodon carcharias
CCCCTCCTCCTACCCCCCTCCCCACTCACCATGTTACCCTGTCTCCAATTCCAGTGTAAAGTTCCTAGTTTATAATTTATCCCCTCGAGGGAACCTCCCCCTTCCCCCCTCCCCTGCCAGTGGCGGTGATGAGGTTTAAACTCGTGCCCCCAGAGGTTTGGCCTGGGGTCTATCGCTTATTAGGCCTGGAGCTTGACCACCACCGCCTCCCCTCTCTGGGCACTACCCGCTGGCCTCTGGCTCCCTCACTCCGCTGCCCTTTCCAACCCCGTATACCCTTCCCTCATCCATTCTCAGACTCGAGTTAGACCAGCACCTGGAGTGACTGCGGCGCTCCCTCAGTACTGACCCTCCGACAGTGCGGCGCTCCCTCAGTACTGACCCTCCGACAGTGCGGCGATCCCTCAGCGCTGACCCTCTGACAGTGCGGCGCTCCCTCAGCACTTACCCTCCGACAGTGCGGCACTCCCTCAGCGCTGACCCTCTGACAGTGCGGCGCTCCCTCAGTACTGACCCTCCGACAGTGCGGCGCTCCCTCAGCGCTGACCCTCCGACAGTGCGGTGCTCCCTCAGCGCTGACCCTCCGACAGTGCGGCACTCCCTCAGCACTGACCCTCCGACAGTGCGGCGCTCCCTCAGCGCTGCACTGAGGGTAACGTCTGACCCACATTCTCTTGCGACAAACGGAAGTTGCTTGCCATTGAACCTGTGCAGACGACTCCCCCACATGTAAAAGGGCGATGCATTTCCTGCTTGCCTTCTGCTATTTCTCTCTCTCTCTCTCTCTCTCTCTCTTTCTCTCTACCTCGCTCGGCGTGACATCTCGAGCCTGGCCAATGTGTCAGGGCTTCCTCCCCATATCGAGCGGCCGCAATGGATCTCGCTGCTGTCCCCGCTGCAAGCCATGCTGGCTGGAGCAGGTTCACCAGCTACGCTAAAACCCTGCAGGGAGGTCTCATCTTGTTGGAAATGGTAGGTGAGCAGCGCGTGGGAAGGGCTGGGAGACACTCAGGGTGGCAGACAAAGAGGCCACTCGGCCCATCCCCCCCGTGCCGGCCCCTTGGAGAGAGCCGTCCAATCCGTCTCGCGCCCTCTCCCCCACTTGTCTCTTCCACCACCACCCCACCCCATAAACCCCGCACCTTCTCCCCCTTCCGGTATTGATCCAATCCGCACCCCCCCCACCTCCCCCCGCCACCCCCCCACCACCCCCCACTCTGGTTACCGACCCTCCCCGCTACTGGGAACAGTTTCTCCTCATTCACTCGATCGAAACCCCACCCTTCCTGATTTTGAACCTCCCTCAATTCAATCCCCCCCCCCCCCACCACCCTTAACCTTCTCCGCTCCGAGGGGAACAATCCCGCCTCCCTCCGGTCTCTCCACATGAACTGAAGTCCCCTCCTCCCTAGGAACTGTTCTGGTAAATCCCCTCTGCACCCTACCCCCATCCCCCCGAGACCCTCGACGTCCTCCCCCAAAAGTGTGGATGACTACAGATTGACGCAATTCCCAGCCCCTGTTCTGTAATGATTCAGAAAACACTCCTCGCATTTAAATTCACGTTAAACGATCCCCAGCATCCAACATGGTTTATTTAGCTGCAACGCGGGGAACAGAAAGAGGCCATTCAGCCCGGTCCTTGACTCTGTCGATTCCACTCTCACCTCTGTTCAGCAGCTCGTAGCTTCCAGTCACCCACTTGACCCCTGCAGGCTAGAAAAACACTCCATTGCAGCGCTAAGGGAGCGCCGCACTGTCGGAGGGTCAGTGCTGAGGGAACGCCGCACTGTCGGAGGGTCAGTGTTGAGGGAGCGCCGCACTGTCAGAGGGTCAGTGCTGAGGGAGCGCCGCACTGTCAGAGGGTCAGTGCTGAGGGAGTGCCGCACTGTCAGAGGGTCAGCTCTGAGGGAGTGCCGCGCTGTCGGAGGGTCAGTGCTGAGGGAGTGCCGCACTGTCGGAGGGTCGGTGCTGAGGGAGCGCCGCACTGTCGGAGGATCAGTGCTGAGGGAGCGCCGCACTGTCGGAGGATCAGTGCTGAGGGAGCGCCGCACTGTGGGAGTGTCAGTGATGAGGGAGCCCCGCACTGTCTGAGGTGCTGTTTATCTGGACCTTTCCATGGACAGTTCTCCCCAATGCCCTGGGGTCAATATTTTCCCATGAACCAACATTTTTTTGATTTATTCATGGGATGTGGGGGTCGCTGGCCGGGCCCAGTATTTATTGCCCATCCCTAATTGCCCCCTTGAGAAGGTGGTGGGTGAGCTGCCTTCTTGAGCCGCTGCAGTCCCCGTGTGGTGTAGGTACACCCACCGTGCTGTTAGGGAGGGAGTTCCAGGATTTTGTCCCGTGTGGTGTAGGTACACCCACCGTGCTGTTAGGGAGGGAGTTCCAGGATTTTGTCCCGTGTGGTGTAGGTACACCCACCGTGCTGTTAGGGAGGGAGTTCCAGGATTTTGACCCAGTAACAGTGAAGGAACGGCCGATATATTCCCAAGTCGGGATGGTGAGGGGCTCGGAGGGGAACTTGCAGCTGGTGGTTTTCCCCATGTGTCTGCTGCCCTTGTCCTTCTAGGTGGTAGAGGTGGTGGGTTTGGGCAGCGCTTTTGAAGGAGCCTTGGCGAGTTGCTGCAGTGCATCTTGTAGATGGTACACACACTGCTGCCCCTGTGCGTCGGGGGTGGAGGGAGTGGGTTTGGACAGCACTGTCATATGTTTCAGTCTTACTCTTACTCTTTTAAACTCCAGCAGATACAGGCCTCGCCTGGTTATGAGAAGAGATTGGATAGACTGGGGTTATTTTCCCTGGAGCAGAGGAGATTGAGGGGGGACATGATTGAGGGGTATAAAATTATGAGGGGCATAAATAGGGTAGACAGGGAGGAACTTTTCCCCTCGGTGGAGGGATCAATAACCAGGGGGCTATAGATTTAAGGTAAGGGGCAGGAGGTTTAGAGGGAATGTGAGGAAGAATTTTTTCACCCAGAGGGCGGTGAGAACTGGAACTCATTGCCTGAAAGTGTGGGAGAGGCAGAAACCCTCCTAACATTTAGGAAGTATTTGGATGTGCACTTGCGATGCCATGGCGTACAAGGTTATGGGCCGAGTGCTGGAAAATGGGATTAGAATAGTTTGGTACTTGTTTGACTGGCGCAGACTGGATGGGCCAAAGGGCCTTTTTCTGTGCTGCACGCCTCTGTGACTCTATGACTAACCTGCCCAACCTTTACTCATAAAACATCCCACCCATCCCAGGTATTATTCTGGTAATTCTCTGAACTGGTTTAAATGCTTTGACATCCTTCCTTAAACAAGGAGACCAGCACTGTACGCAGTAGTCTAGGTGTGGCCTCACACGTACAACTGAAGGATAACCTCCCTGCTTTTCTGTTCAACTCCCCTGGACAATAATCGAAAACATTCCACTAACTTTCAGAATTTACCTGCTCTACCTGTCTATTAACCTTTTGTGAATCACGCGCTAGAATTTCACATTGATCAGCACCAACATGTCTGTACTTGATGAAGGATGAAAAAGCTGCTCACAAGAGCTCAAAGAGGTCAGATTTAAGGAGCGTCTTAAAGGAAGAGAGAGGGAGAGAGGGAGAGAGGGAGGCGGAGAGGTGTAAGGAAGGAGTTACAGAGCGTAGGGTCCCAGAACAGAGCCTTATTGTCTGACGATGGGACACAGGCTCAGGGGAGTCAAGGGGTCAGTGACTCACCTCAGGATTCACAAAACTCCTCCCCCAATGAGCATCAGCATCTCCAATAGTCTGGTGCCACTCCCTGTGTCGTAACTCACACAGAGTCCCGTTCACTGCCCCACACACAGGCACACACAATACTTCATACCAGACCCACACCGGCTCCCACTCCAGCAACACCTCCATTTTAAAATTCTCATATTTGTTTACAAATCCTCACTCACCCTACCCCCCTCCCTATCTCTGTAACCTCCTCCAGCCCCTACAATCCTCCCAATCTCCGTAACCTCCTCGAGCCCCTACAACCCTCGCTATCTCTGTAACCTCCTCCAGCCCCTACAACCCTCCCTATATCTGTAACCTCCTCCAGCACCTACACCCTTCCCTATCTCTGTAACCTGCTCCAGCCCCTACAACCCTCCCTATCTCTGTAAACTCCTCCAGCTCCTACACCTCCCCCTATCCCTGTAACCTCATCCAGCCCCTACACCCATCCCGATCTCTGTAACCTCCTCCATCCCCGACAACCCTCTCTATCTCTGTAACCTCCTCCAACACCTACACCACTCCCTATCTCTGTAATCTCCTCCAGCCCCTAAAACTCTCCATATCTCTGTAACATCTTCCAGCATCTACAACCCACCCTATATTTGTAACCTCCTCCAGCTCCTACAACCCTCCCTATCTCTCGAACCTCCTCAAGCTCCTACAACACTCCCTATCTGTGTAACCTCCTCCAGCCCCTACAACCCTCACTATCTCTGTAACCTACTCCAGCTCCTACAACCCTCCCTATCTCTGTAACCTCCTCAAGCTACTACAACCCTCCCAATCTCTGTAACATCCTCCAGCCCCTACAGCCCTCCCTATCTCTGTAACCTCCTCCAGCCCCTACAACCCTCCCTATCTCACCGACACCCCTCCCTATCTCTGTAACCTCCTCCAGCACCTACAACCCTCCCTATCTCTGTAAACTCCTCCAGCCCCTACACATTTCCCTATCCCTGTAACCTCCTCCAGCCCCGACAACCCTCTCTAGCTCTGTAACCTCCTCCAACCCCTACACCACTCCCTATCTCTGTAATCTCCTCCAGCCCCTACAACTCTCCCTATCTCTGTAACATCTTCCAGCCCCGACAACCCTCCCTATCTCTGTAACCTCCTCCAGCCCCTAGAACCCTCCCTATCTCTGTAACCTCCTCCAGCACCGACAACACTCCCTATCTCTGTAACCTCCTCCAGCATCTACAACCCATCCTATATTTGTAACCTCCTCCAGCCCCTACACCCCTCCTTATCTCTGTAAATTCCTCCACCCCCTACAATCCTCCCTATCGCTGTAAACTCCTCTAGCACCTACAACCCTCCCTATCTCTGTAACCTCCTCCAGCCCCTACACCCCTCCCTATCTCTGTAACCTCCTCCAGCCCCCACAACCCTCCCTATCTCTGTAACCTCCTCCAGCCCCTACACCCCTACCTATCTCTGTAACCTCCTCCAACACTTACTCCCCTCCCTATCTCTGTAACCTTCTCCAGCCCCTACAACCCTCCCTATCTCTGTAACCTCCTCCAGCCCCTAAACCCCTCCCTATCTCTGTAACCTCCTCCAAGCCCCTACACCCCTCCCTATCTCTATAACCTCCTCCAGCCCCTATAACAATCCCTATCTCTGTAACCTCCTCCTGCCCCTACAACCCTCCCTATCTCTGTAACCTCCCCCAGCCCCTACAACCCTCCCTATCTCTGTAACCTCCCCCAGACCCTACAACCCTCCCTATCTCTGTAACCTCCTCCAACCCCTACACCACTCCCTATCTCTGTAATCTCCTCCAGCCCCTACAACTCTCCCTATCTCTGTAACATCTTCCAGCCCCAACAACCCTCCCTATCTCTGTAACCTCCTCCAGCCCCTAGAAACCTCCCTATCTCTGTAACCTCCTCCAGCACCGACAACACTCCCTATCTCTGTAACCTCCTCCAGCCCCTACAACCCTGCCTATCTCTCGAACCTCCTCAAGCTCCTACAACCCTCCCTATCTGTGTAACCTCCTCCAGCCCCTACAACCCTCACTATCTCTGTAACCTACTCCAGCTCCTACAACCCGCCTTATCTCTGTAACCTCCTCCAGCCCCAACAACCCTCCCTAGCTCTGTAACCTCCTCCAGCACCTACAACCCTCCCTATCTCTGTGACCTCCTCCAGCCCCTACAGCCCTCCCTATCTCTGTAACCTCCACCAGCTGCTACTACCCTCCGTATCTCTGTAACCTCCTCCAGCCCCTGCAGCCCTCCCTATCTCTGTAACCTCCTCCAGCCCCTACACCCTCCCAATCTCTGTAACCTCCTCCAGCCCCTACAGCCCTCCCTATCTCTGTAACCTCCTCAAGCCCCTACACCCTCCCTATCTCTGTAACCTCCTCCAGCCCCTACACCACTCCCTATCTCTGTAACCTCCTCCAGGAGCTACACCACTCCCTATCTCTGTAACCTCCTCCAAGCCCCTACATCCCTCCCTATCTCTGTAACCTCCTCCAACCCCCACAACACTCGCTATCGCTATAACCTCCTCCAGCCCCTACACCCCTCCCTATCTCTGTAACCTCCTCCAACACCTACCCCCTCCCTATCTCTGTAACCTCCTCCAACACCTACACCCCTCCCTATCTCTGTAACCTCCTCCAGCCCCTACAAACCTCCCTACCTCTGTAACCTCCTCCAGCCCCTAAACCCCTCCCTATCTCTGTAACCTCCTCCAAGCCCCTACACCCCTGCCTATCTCTATAACCTCCTCCAACCCCTACAACATCCCTATCTCTGTAACCTCCTCCAGCCCCTACAACCCTCCCTATCTCTGTAACCTCCTCCAGCCCCTGCACCCCTTCCTATCTCTGTAACCTCCTCCAGCTCCTACAACCCTCCCTATCTCTGTAACTTCCTCCAGCCCCTACAACCCTCCCTATCTCTGTAACCTCCTCCAGCCCCTAAACCCCTCCCTATCTCTGTAACCTCCTCCAGCCCTGACAACCCTACCTATCTCTGTAACCTCCTCCAGCCCCTATCACTCTCCCTATCTCTGTAACCTCCTCCAGCCCCTACAACCCTCCCTATCTCTGTAACCTCCTCCAGCCCCTACAACCCTCCCTATCTCTGTAACCTCCTCCAGCCCCTACAGCCCTCCCTATCTCTGTAACCTCCTCCAGCCCCTTCACACCTCCCTATCTCTCTAACCTCCTACAACCCTCCGAGATCTCTGCGCTCCTCCAATTCCGGCATTTCGAGCATCCCCCTATTCCCATCGCTCCTCCATTTGCGGCCGTGCCTTCAGCTGCCTGGGGGGGTGGGGGCCCTGAGCTCTGGAATTCCCTCCCTCAACCTCTCCACCTCCCTCTCTCTCTCTTTGTCTCTCCCTCTCCCTCCTCCTTAATGAACACCCTCTCTGACCGATCTGACGGTCACCTGACCCTAGTGTTGACTGCGGCTCGGGGTCAGATTCTGTCTGAGTGACCCTCCCATCAAGCGCGCTGAGGGGAGGGGTGGGGTGGTGGGCGTTTCGCTGAGGTAAAGGCAGGCCGGCGTTGTCCGCTAATTGACGCCAAGGGAGCTTGACCTCTGACCCCGGGCCTGTGGTGTCCCCTCTGCCCCCTCCAGCTCCTCTGTCTCAGTGTCGCCGCCTGCTGCCTGTGGTCGTACTACATCGGGTACGTGGCCTGCCCCCTGATCGAGGTGATCTTCGCCGGAATCTTCTACTGGGTGTACATGAACGGCTACGACCGGGAGGCCAGCGCCCTCAACTGGAGCTGGACGGTAGGCCGAGACTCCTGGTGCGGGAGGCTCAGGGGTGTGTATGTTGGTGGGGGGGGTGGGGTTTGGTAGTTTGGTGGTGGGGGGAGGGGGTGGGGGCCTCCATCGCGGGAATAATGAGGGACGAGGGGGCAGAGAACCATCGTCGTCGTCCGGGGTGGGGTTCCCTGGTGAGGCCACATACTGAATGACGTCACCCGGATTCCGGAGCCCACATCCCACACCGCCAGCCACCCCAAACTGAAGAGAGGGGAGGCTGGCGTGGCAGGGGTCAAAGGCTACCGGGGTTCGGCGGAGGGTCACGGTCAAGGTCAGCCAAGGCCTCGACGAGTGGGGGAGCAGCCTCGAGATGGGCGGGGGGACCACTCCTGCTCCTAAATCGCACCATCGTCCGGAAGCGCGAAGGGAGGGTGGTAGGGGGATGGAGGAGGTATCTAACCCCGTGCTGTACCTGTCCTGGGAGTGTTTGATGGGGACGGTGTAGAGGGAGATTTACTCTGTATCTAACCCCGTGCTGTACCTGTGCTGAGAGTGTTTGATGGGTACATTCTTATCCTCTCCTGACAGGATATTTTCCGGTGTGTGAGTGCAGCCGTTATCCTCCTGGTCATCTCATTGATCAACCTATCACGGAGACATGTTGGGAATGTCCTTGGAGGGGTGAGTCATTTGGATTTCAATTCTTTCTCAGTATAGCAGGGTCCTCAAGGGGCTGAATTGCCTCCTTTTCTTGCGAAGTAAAAGTAGCCCTGGATAAACTGGGGTCAGTGTAATTCAGGGGAAAACATTCCCTTAGGTTTTGGTCATAGCTCAGATACTGAAGCAGCCCATGTCCAAATGCAGCAAGACCGGGACAATATCCAGGCTTGGGGCTGACAAGTGGAGAGTAACATTCACCCCACACAAGTACCAGGCAATGACCATCTCCAACAAGAGAGAATCTAACCATCGCCCCTTGATGTTCAATGGCATTACCATCACTGAATCCCCTACTATCAACATCCTGGGGGTTACCATTGACCAGAAACTGAACTGGATCCAGCCATTTAAACACTGTAGCTACAAGAGCAGGTCAGAGGCTGGGAATCCTGCGGAGAGTAACTCACCTCCTGACTCCCCAAAGCCTGTCCACCATCCACAAGGCACAAGTCAGGAGTGGGATGGGATATTCCCCCCTTGCCTGGATGAGTGCAGCTCCCACAACACTCAAGAAGCTCGACACCATCCAGGACAAAGCAGCCCCGCTTGATCAGCACCCCATCCACAAACATTCACTCCCTCCACCACCGACACACAGGGGCAGCAATGTGTAACTCCGTCCCCATCAAACACTCCCAGGACAGGTACAGCATGGGGTAAGATAGAGATTAAAGCTTCCTCTACACTGTCCCCATCAAACACTCCCAGGACAGGTACAGCACGGGGTTAGATACAGAGTAAAGCTCTCTCTACACTGTCCCCATCAAACGCTCCCACGACAGAACAGCACGGGGTTAGATACAGAGTAAAGCTCCCTCTACGCTCAGCCCATCAAACACTCCCAGTACAGGTACAGCACGGGGTTAGATACAGAGTAATGCTCCCTCTACACTGTCCCCATCAAACACTCCCAGGACAGGTACAGCACAGGGTTAGATACAGAGTAAAGCTCCCTCTACACTCTCCCTATCAAACACACAGTAGGCAGGTAACAATCTGAGAGGAGATCAATGCTGAGTCCTCAGGCCAATAGTTCTCCCTTGATCAACAATACTAAAAGTACCCTCCCACTCTAGGGCTATCTGTACCTTCCCCCCACCCCACCCCGTCTCTCTGTACCTTGCTCGTCCTGCTATCTACCCTTAATTAGCACATTACTTTAGATAATATCACCACCTTCAACACCTCTTTGTCCTTTTGTCTGTGACATCTTTTGGTTATCTCCACCTTCTTGTCCCAACACCCCACCCCACCCTTAAACCAGCTTATATTTCACCCCTTTCCTATCTTTACTTAGTTCTGTTGAAGGGTCATGAGGACTCGAAACGTTAACTGTGTCCTTCTCCGCCGATGCTGCCAGACCTGCTGAGTTTTTCCAGGTATTTCTGTGCCTGTTTTGGATTTCCAGCATCCACAGTTCTTTGCTTTTATCACCAAAAGTACTTGCGGGCTGTGTCAATATCACATCAGGCGATTGTGGGATCTTGCTGTTCGTATATTCATTGTCGCTTCCCCTACACCTATACAGTGACATGACTTTTGATAAGACATGCCAGTGTATGAGATGTTTGGGCACATGCTGAGGTGAAAGAGGCTGGGAAACTGAGAGTCATCAGCTGCTCCATGTCATTTTCTCACTCCTTTATTGCTATCCATTACAGCTATTCGGACTCACAGCCATCACCGTGTTCCTCTATAACGTTTACCTACTATACCCAAAGTGTCACGCCCAGACATCATTGACAGGTCAGTGCTGAGGGAGCGCCGCACTGTCGGAGGGTCAGTGCTGAGGGAGTGCCGCACTGTCGGAGGGTCGGCGCTGAGGGAGCGCCGCAATGTCGGAGGGTCAGTGCTGAGGGAGCGCCGCACTGTCGGAGGGTCAGTGCTGAGGGAGCGCCGCACTGTTGGAGGGTCAGTGCTGAGGGAGAGCCGCACTGTTGGAGGGTCAGTGCTGAGGGAGCGCCGCACTGTTGGAGGGTCAGTGCTGAGGGAGAGCCACACTGTCGGAGGGTCAGTGCTAAGGGAGTGCCGCACTGTCGGAGGGTCAGTGCTGAGGGAGCGCCGCACTGTGGGAGGGTCAGTGCTGAGGGAACGCCGCACGGTGGGAGGGTCAGTGCTGAGGGAGTGCCGCACTGTCAGAGGGTCAGTGCTGAGGGAGTGCCGCACTGTCGGAGGGTCAGTGCTGAGGGAGCGCCGCACTGTCGGAGGGTCAGTGCTGAGGGAGTGCCGCACTGTCGGAGGGTCAGTGCCCAGGGAGCGCGGCACTGTCGGAGGGTCAGCGCTGAGGGAGTGCCGAACTGTGGGAGGGTCAGTGCTGAGGGAGAGCCGCACTGTCAGAGGGTCAGTGCTGAGGGAGCACCGCACTGTCGGAGGGTCAGTGCTGAGGGAGCGCCGCACTGTCGGAGGGTCAGTGCTGAAGGAGCGCTGCAATGTCGGAGGGTCAGTGCTGAGGGAGCGCCGCACTGTCGGAGGGTCAGTGCTGAGGGAGCGCCGCACTGTCGGAGGGTCAGTGCTGAGGGAGTGTTGCACTGTCGGAGGGTCAGTGCTGAGGGAGCGCCGCACTGTCAGAGTGTCAGTGCCGAGGGAGTGCCGAACTGTGGGAGGGTCAGTGCTGAGGGAGAGCCGCACTGTCGGAGGGTCAGTGCTGAGGGAGCACCGCACTGTCGGAGGGTCAGTGCTGAGGGAGAGCCGCACTGTGTGAGGGTCAGTGCTGAGGGAGCGCCGCACTGTCGGAGGGTCAGTGCTGAGGGAGCGCCGCACTGTCGGAGGGTCAGTGCTGAGGGAGCGCCGCACTGTGGGAGGGTCAGTGCTGAGGGAGCGCCGCACTGTCAGAGGGTCAGTGCTGAGGGAGCGCCGCAGTGTCGGAGGGTCAGTGCTGAGGGAGCGCCGCACTGTCGGAGGGTCAGTGCTGAGGGAGCGCCGCAATGTCGGAGGGTCAGCGCTGAGGGAGTGCCGCACTGTCGGAGGGTCAGTGCTGAGGGAGCGCCGCACTGTCGGAGTGTCAGTGTGAGGGAGCGCCGCACTGTCGGAGGGTCAGTGCTGAGGGAGAGCCACACTGTCGGAGGGTCAGCGCTGAGGGAGTGCCGCACTGTCGGAGGGTCAGTGCTGAGGGAGCGCCGCACTGTCGGAGGGTCAGTGCTGAGGGAGTGCCGCACTGTCAATAGGGCCATTTTACAGATGCACCGTTTCACCCCAGGCCTCTGTCTGCCCAGTCGCTTGGACATATATCATCCTCAGGCTTCTATTGGATGAAGAGTAGGTGTGGGGGAAGGGAATGGTGGGGGGCAGTTCACCCTTGCGTCCTGGGCCAAACATTTATCCTTCAACCAATGCCACTAAAAGCTGGAGATCAGGGTGAATATGACTGTGGCTTTTTGTGGGGTCTTGCTGTGCGCAAGTTAGCATTTCCTACATTTCGGCCCTGACCACATTCTGAAGGGTTAGCCCTTCATTGTCCGCTAAATGCTTTGGGACGCCCTGCGTGTGTAGTTATGGAAGCCATGTTTCATCTGTGCAATATTATTAGCATCGGTGTGTATATATAGTCAAACCGGAATAAACTAGCCTTCTGTTGGGTGCTGTGAGCTCCTGGTGCTGCATGCAGCCTCTTCTCTGTCCCGCTCCTTCCGGTAACGGGATGGGGCTGTGGAGGTTTCCTTGTCATCTTCCTCGCTCCCCGACACGTTCCCGTAAAGCATCGAGGGAAGCCGGGCCTACCCTCGCTGTTGAGAAGCCGGGGACCGGGAACTGACCTTCGTCCGCCGGTATTGTTGGGTGAGTGGGAGAGCAGAGCCACGAGTCAGCCTTTCTGTCGGGAGCGGCTAGAAGGTGTTTTTAGAGCGTTCTTAGAGGGTAGAGATGCAGGAAGGATGTTTTCCCTTGGCTGGGGTGGGGGGTGGTTTAAGACCAGGGGACACAGTCTCAGGATAAGGGGCAGGCCATTTAGGACTGCGATGGGGAGAGATTTCTTCACTCCAGAGGTCATGAATCTTCAGAATTTTTGTCCAAGTCACTGAATATAATTAAGAAGGGGATAGATCATTCTAGACTGTAAAGGCATCAAGGGGTATGGGGGAGAGAGCGGGAGTATATGGCATTGAGATAGAGGACCAGCCATGATTATAATGAATGGTGGAGCAGCTCGAAGGGCCGAATGGCCTCCTCCTGCCCCTATTTTCCAAGCTTCTATGGATTACACTCAGTCGTTGTTGGGAGGAATTGTCTCCTTAGACTCAGCCCAAAATGGCTCAAGGAAGATCCCAGGTTTCTCAACCAGCGGGTCAGGAAGAGAGCTGGCCATTTAGAAATAGGGAGCTGGTGGTTAAGTTGGATTTGTAAATAATCGGAAAACCAGGAATGTCTGGGAGTTGTATGGAATTTGAACTTCTGCGCAACTTTTTCATTAAAGGGGAATGAGTGTAATATTCGGAGTGTAATATCTCCAGCTGCTTCGTCAATGACCTTCCTCCCATCATAAGGTCAGAAGTGGGGATGTGCGCTGATGGTTGTACAATGTTCAGCACCATTCGCGACTCCTCAGATACTGAAGCAGCCCATGTCCAAATGCAGCAAGACCTGGACGATATCCAGGCTTGGGGCTGACAAGTGGCAAGTAACATTCACCCCACACCAGCGCCAGGCAATGACCATCTCCAACAAGAGAGAATCTAACCATCGCCCCTTGATGTTCAATGGCATCACCATCACTGAATCCCCTACTATCAACATCCTGGGGGTTACCATTGACCAGAAACTGAACTGGATCCAGCCATTTAAACACTGTAGCTACAAGAGCAGGTCAGAGGCTGGGAATCCTGCGGTGAGTAACTCACCTCCTGACTCCCCAAAGCCTGTCCACCATCGACAAGGCACAAGTCAGGAGTGTGATGGGATACTCCCCACTTGCCTGGATGAGTGCAGCTCCCACAACACTCAAGAAGCTCGACACCATCCAGGACAAAGCAGCCCCGCTTGATCCTTGATCGCCACCCCATCCACAAACATTCACTCCCTCCACCACCGACGCACAGGGGCAGCAGTGTGTGTACCATCTACAAGATGCACTGCAGCAACTCGCCAAGGCTCCTTCGACAGCACCACCCAAACCCACCACCTCTACCACCTAGAAGGTCAAGGGCAGCAGACACATGGGGAACACCACCACCTGCAAGTTCCCCTCCGAGCCACTCACCATCCCGACTTGGAAATATATCGGCCGTTCCTTCACTGTTGCTGGGTCAAAATCCTGGAACACACTCCCTAACAGCAGGGTGGGTGTACCTACACCACATGGGACTGCAGCGGCTCACCCACCACCTTCTCAAGGGGCAATTAGGGATGGGGAATAAATGCTGGACTAGTCAGCGATACCCATTTCCCAAGAATGAATAAAATTAAAATAACTTCCTCCTATGGCCATTTGTGTATGTATATATAGTCAAACCAGAATAAACTAGTCTCAGTCGAGTACTTGAAACCCAATGTTCTACGCACAGTCCCTTATCTGTCCTGCAAAGATATCACAGAATTGAGCCCTTGTTTTCTGTACCCATGTTCCTGAGATGGGTGGGAAGTCCCACCCTGCACCCCCACAAACACCCCCTCTCCGCTCCTCCCCCCCGCCTCGCCACCCCCCCCCCCCCACCCCAGGAAAGAGGCTGTATGTGTTGAGACTCTGTGATGTAGTGAGAGTAAAAATAATGCGCGTCTCCATCTCTGTTTTTCTTTGCAGATGACCCACCTGCCTATACGCCCTGAGCAAGATTACGAGCTACATGGAGGAACGTGGGAATGGGAGGGGGGCCATTCAGCGCCTCGGGCTTCTCCTGCCTTTCAGTCAGATCATGGCTCATGTGGATCTTGCCTCGGCTCTGTAAACCCTTAATCCCCCCCTAACCCAACCAAAATTTATCAATCTCCGGTTTGAAATTTCCAATTGTGCCCCCACCCACCCACACAGCCATGATGGTGGGGAGGGGGGCGGCTGCCTTCTGCTCCCTTTGTTAGTGCAGCGCATGGTTATTTCTTAAAAAAAGAGACACGCTGTCAAAGCTTTTTGTCTTGGACTCATCAGGACAAATCGTAAGCTTACCAACAGTGAAGGAAACAACGATTTATACTGCATGAGAGGAGAACGCTGATCGATTGGCAAGCGGACCCTGATTGGTAGAGGCATTTCCATGGAGAATGCACCGGGGAACTGTTAACTGCCAAGCTCTTGTCCAAATTCAAACCAGGCAGGTCGGCTCTGCTTGGTCAAGGCATCGCCATGGGGAATGAGCCAGGGAATGGCTGTCCCCCAATCTTTTGTTTAGTTGATAAAGGCACATTGCATGGACATGCTCCTTCTGCCTGCAAAGGGCAGGGCCTCGTGTGTGAACATACGTGTCTTCTGGCACGCATAGGTAAGCCACGTTGCCAGACTGACTGATAGCCTTAGTTTGTGAGTGTAATTCTTAGCACAATCCGGGTTGTTTAGTAAGTGCTGTCCAGTCGCAGAATCACAATCTAATGTCGGACACTGTGTTTCGAGTCTTGCTAGCACGGGCTGGTTGGGTACGGTCTGTACCCTGCCCGTTGTGAACAGCGGCTGGGACATGCTGTTTGATACGATCCACCAGTCTTTGGGATGTATGGGCCTACGTACCTAGCGCTGACATTCATACATCACATTCCTCATTTGTGTGACAGGCAGAAGGTCTTTTTTGGCTTGACAGCAGCAACCCGTTAGTGGCCAACACCACTCGCATTGCTACTGCATGGTGGCAGCGTTAAACAGCTAGCTTCACCTGCGGCTCAAATGTTTTCAGATATCTTGCGCCCCCCCCGCCCCTGCCCCCCAGGGTAATCGGAGGTAGGCCGAGCGCTTTCCAGGGCCGACAGTGGTGGCCTTAGGCCCGCTCGTGAGTTTGCGTGATTAGACGGCATGAAATGGTCTGATCGTTATCCCGGAGGAAGCCTTCGATGTGCCCTATCTCAGCGTCAAGTTTGCATGGGGAGCAAATGGCTCGGGGGGGCCCTATTTACGAGGTCGCCGATAAGACCGGTCTTACAGCGCTTGGAACCGTAAGAAGCCCAGCGCGTATATTGACCAGTGAAGGTTGGCTTGTGGTGGAACATGGTAGGGAAATTCCTTGGCAGTTTTCTCCACTAGTACGTCAAAGGAGGGGGAGTTCATTTGACTGCCCCCACCCCTCCGCTCCCCCCACCGCCACTTCGGAGGTGAATTTGAGCGCAGGGCGGAGCCCGCAAGTTGGTTTCAAACACAGAGAAGGTATCGTGGGCATATCGGAAAGGCGCGAGGGGTGGGAGGTCTGGGCGTCATTTCATCGAAAGGCGCATTTTCCGGGGAAGCCGACAAAGATGCCAGTGGGAGCTGGGGCTAGAGGGGATCCCAGGGCAACGCCATCTATTTGGGCGCACGTGGTTTCGTTAAAACTGAAAGCATCTGCGCGGGTTGCTGACATCGGACACGATTAGGCAGCACTTACTAAACAACCCTGATTGCGCTAAGGGTTCCACTGAAAACACATTTAAGGTTGTCACAGTGCGGTTTACTTACACGCGCTAGAAGCCACACATATCTATTCACACACGGGGCCCTGACCTTCGCAGACGGAAGGAGCATGTCCACGCATCGTGCCTTTTCCAACTAAACAAAAGCTGAGGGGACAGCCATTCCCTGGTTCACTCCCCAGGGCTATGCCGTGCACCGTCCGAGTCGACTTGCCTGGGCCTGAGTTTTGAACAAAACCTTAGGCCGCGTGACTGCATCTTCCATGGAAACGCCCCCTCCCAGCCGGAGTCCACCCGCCAACCAATCGGCGCTCTCTTCCCGCGCAGTGTGAATTGTTGTTCCCTTTTTTGAGTGCCAAGGCGAAAAGCTTTGGCAGCACCGTCTCTTTCTCGCCGGCAACTTCCACCCACCCTTTGTGTGAAGTAGCGCTCCCTGACATCGCTACCCACACCACCAACACCCCCCTCAACCCCCACCGCCACCCCCACATGGCCTCGGCTCACACCTTAAGGTTCGGCCCGCTTGTTCTGGGCAGCGCCACACACCCACACCCACCCCCGCCCCAACACCCCCGATTCTCGCCACGAGAGGAAATACTTAACCTTTATGGACCCCACCGAATCCTTTAACCATCCTACATGGTGCAAGCCGGCTAAGTTTGAGGGTCGGTCCCTCCGATTCTCCTCCGCCAACCCTCAATACTCCTGCACCGAACGGAGAAGCGTTCAACCCCCTCAAGTGGCATCGCAGTTTTTGACGTACCTCCTGCCTCAACCCGCCCTCCGCCTCGATTCCTGTCTCCCGCGGCAGACGCCCCAGGGTTGCGATACCCCATCCCTGGGGGGACCCCGGAAGGAAAAGGTTCCCCCCACCTTGCACCCCCCCCCCGACCCCCTTACCCCGCACTCCCGGCCTAGCACGCCACGAAGCCTGGGCCTCGCCTGACCCCGGCACCCAGCCCGCAGCTCCCCGGCGGCCGTGACTCTCGAGGCGAACCTCGTCTGGGGTGGGGGAAACGTGAACAACACTCAGGTTTGCCCCCCCCCACCCCCCCAACCCCCCACCCCTTCCGCTCCACCCTCCCTCCTCCTCCCCCCACCCCCCTCCCCACCCCGCAACCCCCTTCTCTCTCGACAACCCCCCTTCCCGTCTCACCCCTGGACTCATGGGGTCAGTGGAAGGAGCTGGAGTGGGGTGGGGTGGGGGGTTGGGGGGGGGGGCGCAGGGCGGAAGGGTACAATGGGCACCCTCCAACTCACTCCAGAGGACAGGACCCCAGGCCTTGGATTGTGGGATGTCCCCCCAGATTGTGTTCCCAAGTATATGACAGCCCCAGGAACAGGCCATTCGGCCCCTCTGCTCCGTGCCGGTGTTTCCTGCGCCCCCCCCCACACCCAGCCTCCTCCCACCACCCCCACTCCATCTCCCCCCCCCCCATCCCCCATATCCTTCTATCCCTCTCTCCCCTCGTGTGTTTATCCAGCTCCTTAAACACATCGACACGATTCACCTCCACCCCCCTCCCTGTGGGAGCGAGTTCCACCTTCTCCCCGCTCTCTGGGTAAAGTCCTTTCTCCTGAATTCCCTCCCCGCCCTCGATCGGATTTATTAGTGACTGTCTTATATTGATGCCCCCCACCCCCCCCTAGTTCTGGTCTCTCCCTCCCTCCTCCACAAGTGGAAACATCTTCTCTACGCCGACCCTATCGAAACCCCCCTCCATCATTTTAAAGAGCTCGATCAGGTCACCCCCTCAGCCTCCTCTTTCCCAGAGTAAAGAGCCCCGGCCGGTTCGACCTCTCCCGATAGTTATAACCTCTCCGATCTGGGATCATCCTCGTCAATCTGTTTCACACCTTCTCCAGTGTCTCCATATCCTTTTTATAATACGGAGATCGGAACTGTGTACAGTATTCCGAGTGGGATAGGGAGACCGGAACTGTACGCGGTATTCCGAGTGGGATAGGGAGACCGGAACTGTACGCGGTATTCCGAGTGGGATAGGGAGACCGGAACTGTACGCGGTATTCCGAGTGGGATAGGGAGACCGGAACTGTACGCGGTATTCCGAGTGGGATAGGGAGACCGGAACTGTACGCGGTATTCCGAGTGGGATAGGGAGACCGGAACTGTACGCGGTATTCCGAGTGGGATAGGGAGACCGGAACTGTACGCGGTATTCCGAGTGGGATAGGGAGACCGGAACTGTACGCGGTATTCCGAGTGGGATGGGGAGACCGGAACTGTGCACGGTATTCCGAGTGGGATGGGGAGACCGGAACTGTGCACGGTATTCCAAGTGGGACATGGAAAGCGGAACTGTGCACGGTATTCCAAGTGGGACATGGAAAGCGGAACTGTGCACGGTGTTCCAAGTGGGACATGGAAAGCGGAACTGTGCACGGTATTCCAAGTGGGACATGGAAAGCGGAACTGTGCACGGTATTCCAAGTGTGATACGGAGACCGGAACTGCGCACGGTATTCCCAGTGGGATACTGATATATTCCATTACCCTTGCAATAGATTATAGTGTGCCATTTGCCCTCCTAATGACTTGGACTGAGACAGAGGTAGTGAGATAGATGGATATATATATATATCTCTATATCTATGTACAGATTCATTCCAACAAATAAAATTTCCTCTGTTCAACTCTGGCTGTTGTTTCTCTCTGAGACTCAGAAGCTGACTGAGTCCAGGTCCAGGTGAAAGAAATGCCCACTCCCCACCCCAACCCAGCCCACCCCACCCCACCCCACCCCACCCCACCCCCCTTCTGCCCCTCGAGCCGGCCCCAAAATATTTGCGGGGGTGGGGGGGGGTCGGGGGGGGGGGGACTGAGTTTTCTCGGGATGTTGGTCCCACTCTTACGCCAAGGGCTTTTCGCTTTACCTTGGGCACTGGGTATCCGCGGGCTGTTCGGCTACAGGGGCGTCGCAGGCAAGAAGATTGGGCGGGCGGGCGGGAGGGGGCGGGTGGGTGGGTGGTGGGGGGGGTGGGGGGTGGGGGAGTGAATTGGGAACCTCGCTCTCCGGGTTATTCGCTCGGGCCGGTCGCGGGGTCAGCATTCCTGCGCCCGGGTGGTGGTGGTGGTGGTGGTGGGGGGGGGGGGGGTGTTGGGTGGTGAGGGGGGGGTACCACCTGCAGGTCAGTGTGTGGGGGAAAAGAATTGCCCCCTCTGTCTGTTAGCGTTTGCCTCGGTGGGGGAGGTGTTGGGGGAGGGGTGGGGGTAATTTAAAATCGTGGTGGGGGGGGTGGGTGTGTGGGTAGGGGGTAGGGAGGGAGTAATGGTGGGGGATGGGGTGAATCGGGGTGCGGAGGGGCTAATGGTGGGGAGTGGGGTGGGTAGGGGGTGCGGAGGGGCTAATGGTGGGGAGTGGGGTGGGTAGGGGGTGGGGAGGGGGTAACGGTGGGGAGTGGGGTGGGTAGGGGGTGGGGAGGGGGTAACGGTGGGGAGTGGGGTGGGTAGGGGTGGGGGGGGTAACGGTGGGGGCTGGGGTGGGTAGGGGTGGGGAGGGGGTAACGGTGGGGGGTGGGGTGGGGAGGGGTGGGGAGGGGTAACGGTGGGGGGTGGGGTGGGTAGGGGTGGGGAGGGGGTAACGGTGGGGGGTGGGGTGGGTAGGGGTGGGGAGGGGGTAACGGTGGGGGGTGGGGTGGGGAGGGGTGGGGAGGGGTAACGGTGGGGTTGGGGTGGGTAGGGGTGGGGAGGGGGTAACGGTGGGGGGTGGGGTGGGTAGGGGTGGGGAGGGGGTAACGGTGGGGTGTGGGGTGGGTAGGGGTGGGGAGGGGGTAACGGTGGGGGGTGGGGTGGGTAGGGGTGGGGAGGGGGTAATTTTGGGGGGTGGGGTGGGTAGGGGTGGGGAGGGGGTAATTTTGGGGGGTGGGGTGGGTATGGGTGGGGAGGGGGTAACGGTGGGGGGTGGGGTGGGTAGGGGTGGGGAGGGGGTAATTTTGGGGGGTCGGTAGGGGTCAGGAGGGGGTAACGGTGGGGTGTGGGGTGGGTAGGGGTGGGGAGGGGGTAACGGTGGGGGGTGGGGTGGGTAGGGGTGGGGAGGGGGTAACGGTGGGGGGTGGGGTGGGTAGGGGTGGGGAGGGGGTAACGGTGGGGGGTGGGGTGGGTAGGGGGCGGGGAGGGGGTAATGGTATGGGGGTTGGGTAGGCGGTGGGGAGGGGGTAACGTTGGCGGTGGGGTGGGTAGGGGGTGGGGAGGGGGTAATGGTGGGGGGGTGGGGTTTGGTAGGGGGTGCGGGTGGGGGTGGGGGGGGGTGGAAGAAAA